>NW_025728106.1:0-99897 GCF_021461385.2 Schistocerca piceifrons | reverse complement strand
CAAAGGGATACAGTGAACGTGAAGTGATGCATCGGAATCCATAACTAGAGTCACAGGGATGGTTCAAAACATAGACAGGAAGTATAGCCAGTCTTCTTGTACTTGAGTCAGCATTGTGCCTTTTGTATTTAATTCCGATGCAATTTCTGTGTTTCATCGTCAATAAGATGGTCAGAGGGATACAGTAAACCTGAAGTGAAGTATCGGAATCTATAACTAGAGTCAGAGGAATGGTTCAAAACATAAACAGTAAGAAGAGTCAGTTTTCTTGTACTTAGGTCGGCATTGTGCCTTGTATTTAATTCCGATGCAATTTCTGTGTTTCATTGTCAATAAGAAGGTCAGAGGGATACAGTAAACCTCAAGTGAAGAATCGGAATCTATAACTAGGGTCACAGGAATGGTTCAAAACATAGACAGTAAGAAGAGTCAGTTTTCTAGTACATAAGTCGGCATTGGGCCTTCTGTATGTAATTCCGATGCAATTTCTGTGTTTCATCGTCAATAAGAATGTCAGAGGGATACAGTAAACCTGAAGTGAAGCATCGGAATCTATAACTAGTGTCACAGGAATGGTTCAAAACATAGACAGTAAGAAGGGTCAGTCTTCTTGTACTTAAGTCAGCATTGTGCCTTTTCTATTTAATTCCGAAGTAATATCTGTGTTTCTTCGTCAATAAGAAGGTCAGAGGGATACAGTAAACCTGAAGTGAAGCATCGGAAACTAAAACCGGTCTCAGAGGAAAGGTACAAAACATAGACAGTAAGTAGAGCCAGTCTTCTTGTACATGAGTCGGCATTGTGCCTTTTGTATTTAATTCCGATGGAATTTCTGTGTTTCATCGTGAATAAGAGGGTCAGAGGAATACAGTAAACCTGAAGTGATGCATCGGAATCTATAAGTAGTGTCACAGGAATGGTTCAAAACATAGATATTAAGAAGAGTCTGTTTTCTTGTACTTAAGTAGGGATTGTGCCTTTTCTATTTAATTCCGATGCATTTTCTGTGTTTCATCGTCAATAAGAGGGTCAGAGGAATACAGCAAACCTGAAGTGATGCATCGGAATCTATAAGTAGTGTCACAGGAATGGTTCAAAACATAGATATTAAGAAGAGTCTGTTTCCTTGTACTTAAGTCGGGATTGTGCCTTTTCTATTTAATTCTGATGCAATTTCTGTGTTTCATCGGCAATAAGAAGGTCAGAGGGATACAGTAAACCTGAAGTGAAGCCTCGGAATCTATAACTAGTGTCACAGGAATGGCTCAAAACATAGACAGTAAGAAGAGTCAGTCTTTTTGTACTTAAGTCGGCATTGTGCCTTTTGTATTTAAATCCGATGCAATTTCTGTGTTTCATCGTCAATACGAAGGTCAGAGGGATACAATAAACCTGAAGTGAAGCGTCGGAATCTATAACTAGTGTCACAGGAATGGTTCAAACTATAGACAGTAAGAAGAGTCAGTGTTCTTGTATTGAAGTTGGCATTGTGCCTTCTGTATTTAATTAAGATGCAATTTCTGTGTTTCATCGTCAATAATAAGGTCAGAGGGATACAGTAAACCTGAAGTGAAATATCGGAATCTATAAGTAGTGTCACAGGAATGGTTCAAATCATAGACAGTAAGAAGAAGCAGTCTTCTTGTACTTATGTCGGCATTGTGCCTTTTGTATCTAATTAAGATGCAATTTCTGTGTTTCATCGTCAATAAGAAGATGAAAGGGATACAGTAAACCTGAAGTGAAGCATCGGAATCTATAACCAGAGTCACAGGAATGGTTCAAAACATAGACAGTAAGAAGAGTCAGTGTTCTTGTACTGAAGTCGGCATTGTACTTTTTGTATTTAATTAAGATGCAATTTCTGTGTTTCATCGTCAATAATAAGGTCAGAGGGTTACAATAAACCTGAAGTGAAGCATCGGAATCTATAAAGTAGTGTCACAGGAATGGTTCAAAACATAGACAGTAAGAAGAAGCAGTCTTCTTGTACTTAAGTCGGCATTGTGCCTTTTGTATTTAATTAAGATGCAATTTCTGTGTTTCATCGTCAATAAGAAGGTGAAAGGGATACAGTAAACCTGAAGTGAAGCATCGGAATCTATAACTATAGTCACAGGAATGGTTCAAAACATAGACAGTAAGAAGAGTCAGTCTTCTTGTACTTAAGTCGGCATTGTGCCTTTTGTATATAATGCCGATGCAATTTCTGTGTTTCATCGTCAATAAGACGCTCAGAGGGATACAGTAAACCTGAAGTGAAGCATCGGAATCTATAACTAGTGTCACAGGAATGGTTCAAAACATAGACAGTAAGAAGAGCCAGTCTTTTTGTACTTAAGTCGGCATTGTGCATTTTGTATTTAATTCCGATGCAATTTCTGTGTTTCATCGTCAATAAGAAGGTCAGAGTGATACAGTAAACCTGAAGTGAAGCACGGAATTTATAACTAGAGTCACAGGAATGGTTCAAAACATAGACAGTAAGAAGAGTCAATTTTCTTGTACGTAAGTCGGCATTGTGCCTTTTCTATTTAATTCCGATGCAATTTCTGTGTTTCGTCGTCAATAAGAAGGTCCAAGGGATACAGTAAACCTGAAGTGAAGCATCGGAAACTAAAACCGGTCTCAGAGGAAAGGTACAAATCATAGACAGTAAGAAGAGCCAATCTTCTTGTACATGAGCCGGCATTGTGCCTTTTGTATTTAATTCCGATGCAATTTCTGTGTTTCATCGTGAATAAGAGGGACAGAGGAATACAGTAAACCTGAAGTGATGCATCGGAATCTATAAGTAGTGTCACAGGAATGGTTCAAAGCATAGATATTAAGAAGAGTCTGTTTTCTTGTACTTAAGTCGGGATTGTGCCTTTTCTATTTAATTCCGATGCATTTTCTGTGTTTCATCGTGAATAAGACGGTCAGAGGAATACGGCAAACCTGAAGGGATGCATCGGAATCTATAAGTAGTGTCACAGGAATGGTTCAAAACATAGATATTAAGAAGTGTCTGTTTTCTTGTACTTAAGTCGGGATTGTGCCTTTTCTATTTAATTCTGATGCAATTTCTGTGTTTCATCGTCAATAAGAAGGTCAGAGGGATACAATAAACCTGAAGTGAAGCCTCGGAATCTGTAACTAGTGTCACAGGAATGGCTCAAAACATAGACCGTAAGAAGAGTCAGTCTTTTTGTACTTAAGTCGGCATTGTGCCTTTTGTATTTAAATCCGATGCAATTTCTGTGTTTCATCGTCAATACGAAGGTCAGAGGGATACAGTTAACCTGAAGTGAAGCGTCGGAATCTATAACTAGTGTCACAGGAATGGTTCAGAACATAGACAGTAAGAAGAGTCAGTCTTCTTGTACTTAAGTCGGCATTGTGCCTTTTGTATTTAATTTCGATGAATTTTCTGTGTTTAATCGTCAATAAGAAGGTCCGAGGGATACAGCAAACCTGAAGTGAAGCATCGGAATCTATAACTAGTGTCACAGGAATGGTTCAAACGATAGACAGTAAGAAGAGTCAGTGTTCTTGTACTGAAGTTGGCATTGTGCCTTCTGTATTTAATTAAGATGCAATTTCTGTGTTTCATCGTCAACAATAAGGTCAGACGGATACAGTTAACCTGAAGTGAAGCATCGGAATCTATAAGTAGTGTCACAGGAATGGTTCAAATCATAGACAGTAAGAAGAAGCAGTCTTCTTGTACTTAAGTCGGCATTGTGCCTTTTGTATTTAATTAAGATGTAATTTCTGTGTTTCTTCGTCATTAAAAAGGTGAAAGGGATACAGTAAACCTGAAGTGAAGCATCGGAATCTAAAACTAGTGTCACAGGAATGATTCAAATCATAGACAGTAAGAAGAGTCAGCCTTCTTGTACTTAAGTCTGCATTGTGCCTTTTGTATATAATTCTGATGCAATTTCTGTGTTTCATCGTCAATAAGAAGCTCAGAAGAATACAGTAAACCTGAAGTGAAGCATCGGAATCTATAACTAGTGTGACAGGAATGGTTCAAAACAAAGTCAGTAAGAAGAGTCAGTTTTCTTGTACTTAAGTCGTTATTGTGCCTTTTTGTATTTAATTCCGATGCAATTTCTGTGCTTCATCGTCAATAAGAAGGCCAGAGGAATACAGTAAACCTGAAGTGAAGCATCGGATCCTATAACTAGTGTCACTGGAATGGTTCAAACATAGACAGTAAGAAGGGTCAGTCTTCTTGTACTTAAGTCGGCATTGTGCATTTTGAATTTAATTCCGATGCAATATCTGTGTTTCATCGTCAATAAGAAGTTCAGAGGGATACAGTAAACCTGAAGTGAAGCATCGGAATTTATAACTAGTGTCACAGGAATGGTTCAAAACATAGACAGTAAGAAGAGTCAGTTTTCTTGTACTTAAGTCGGCATTGTGCCGTTTGTAAATAATGCCGATGCAATTTCTGTGTTTCATCGTCAATAAGAAGCTCAGAGGGATACAGTAAACCTGAAGTGAAGCATCGGAATCTATAACTAGTGACACAGGAATGGTTCAAAACATAGACAGTAAGAAGAGTCAGTCTTTTTGTACTTAAGTCGGCATTGTGCCTTTTGTATTTAATTCCGATGCAATTTCTGTGTTTCATCGTCAATACGAAGGTCAGAGGGATACAGTAAACCTGAAGTGAAGCATCGGTGTATATAACTAGTGTCACAGGAATGGTTCAAAACATAGACAGTAAGAAGGGTCAGTCTTCTTGAACTTAAGTCGGCATTGTGCCTATTGTATTTAATTCCGATGCAATATCTGTGTTTCTTCGTCAATAAGAAGGTCAGAGGGATACTGTAGACCTGAGGTGAAGCATCGGAATCTATAACTAGTGTCACAGGAATGGTTCGAAACATTGACAGTAAGAAGAGGCATTCTTCTTGTACTTAGGTCGGCATTGCGCCTTTTGTATTTCATTCCGATGCAATTTCTGTGTTTCATCGTCAATAACAAGGTCACAGGGATACAGTAAACCTGAAGTGAAGCATCGGAATCTGTAACTAGTGTCACAGGAATGGTTCAAAACATAAACAGTAAGAAGAGTTAGTTTTCTTGTACGTAGGTCGGCATTGTGCCTTTTGTATTTAATTCCGATGCAATTTCTGTGTTTCATCGTCAATACGAAGGTCAGGGCGATACAGTAAACCAGAAGAGAAGCATTGGAATCTATAACTAGTGTCACAGGAATGGTTCAAAACATAGACAGTAAGAAGAGTCAGTTTTCTTGTACGTAACTCGGCATTGTGCCTTTTCTATTTAATTCCGATGCAATTTCTGTGTTTCGTCGTCAATAAGAAGGTCCAAGGAATACAGTAAACCTGAAGTGAAGCATCGGAAAATAAAACCGGTCTCAGAGGAAAGGTACAAAACATAGACAGTAAGAAGAGCCAGTCTTCTTGTACATGAGTCGGCATTGTGCCTTTTGTATTTAATTCCGATGCAATTTCTGTGTTTCATCGTGAATAAGAGGGTCAGAGGAATACAGTATACCTGAAGTGATGCATCGGAATCTATAAGTAGTGTCACAGGAATGGTTCAAATCATAGATATTAAGAAGAGTCTCTTTTCTTGTACTTAAGTCGGGATTGTGCCTTTTCTATTTAAATCCGATGCATTTACTGTGTTTCATCGTGAATAAGAGGGTCAGAGGAATACAGCAAACCTGAAGTGATGCATCGGAATCTATAAGTAGTGTCACAGGAATGGTTCAAAACATAGATATTAAGAAGAGTCTGTTTTCTTGTACTTAAGTCAGGATTGTGCCTTTTGTATTTAATTAAGATGCAATTTCTGTGTTTCATCGTCAATAATAAGGTCAGAGGGATACAGTAAACCTGAAGTGAAGCATCGGAATCTAAAAATAGTGTCACAGGAATGGTTCAAAACATAGAGAGTAAGAAGAAGCAGTCTTCTTGTACTTAGGTCGCCATTGTGCATTACGTATTAATTCCGATGCAATTTCTGTGTTTCATCGTCAATACGAAGGTCAGAGGGATACAGTAAACCTGAAGTGAAGCATCGGAATCTATAACTAGTGTCACAGGAATGGTTCAAAACATAGACAGTAAGAAGAGTCAGTCTTTTTGTACTTAAGTCGGCATTGTGCATTTTGTATTTAATTCCGATGCAATTTCTGTGTTTCATCGTCAATATGAAGGTCAGAGGGATACAGTAATCCCCAAGTGAAGCATCGGTATCTATAACTAGTGTCACAGGAATGGTTCAAACATAGACAGTAAGAAGGGTCAGTCTTCTTGTACTTAAGTCGGCATTGTGCCTTTTGTATTTAATTCCGACGCAATATCTGTGTTTCTTCGTCAATAAGAAGGTCTGAGGGATACAGTAAACCTGAAGTGAAGCATCGAAATCTATAACTAGTGTCACAGGAATGGTTCAAACCATAGACAGTAAGAACAGTCAATTTCCTTGTACTTAAGTCGGCATTGTGCATTTTCTATTTAATTCCGATGCAATTTCTGTGTTTCGTCGTCAATAAGAAGGTCCAAGGGATACAGTAAACCTGAAGTGAAGCATCGGAAACTAAAACCGGTCTCAGAGGAAAGGTACGAACATAGACAGTAAGAAGAGCCAGTCTTCTTCTACATGAGTCGGCATTGTGTCTTTTGTATTTAATTCCGATGCAATTTCTGTGTTTCATCGTCAATAAGAAGGTCAGCTGGATACAACAAACCTGAAGTGAAGCATCGGAATTTATAACTAGTGTCACAAGAATGGTTCAAAATATAGACAGGAAGTATAGCCAGTCTTCTTGTACTTGAGTCGGCATTGTGCCTTTTGTATTTAATTCCGAAGCAATTTCTGTGTTTCATAGTCAATACGTCGGTCAGAGGGATACAGTACACCTGAAGTTAAGCATCGGAATCTATAACTAGTGTCACAGGAATGGTTCAAAGCATAGACAGTAAGAAGAGTCAGTCTTCTAGTACTTAAGTCGGCTTTGTGCCTTTTGTATTTAATTCCAATGCAGTTTCTGTGTCTGATCGTGAATAAGAGGGTCAGAGGAATACAGTAAACCTGAAGTGATGCATCGGAATCTATAACTAGTGTCACAGGAATGTTTCAAAACATAGATATTAAGAAGAGTCTGTTTACTTGTACTTAACTCAATATTGTGCCTTTTCTATTTAATTCCGATGCAATTTCTGTGTTTCGTCGTCAATAACAAGGTCCAAGGGATACAGTAAACCTGAAGTGAAGCATCGGAATCTAAAACCGGTCTCAAAGGAAAGGTTCAAAACATGGACTGTAAGAAGAGCCAGTCTGCTTGTACTGGAGTCGGCATTGTATCTTTTGTATTTAATTCCGATGCAATTTCTGTGATTCATCGTCAGTACGACGGTCAGAGGGATACAGTTAACCTGAAGTGAAGCATCGGAATCTACAACTAGTGTCACAGGAATGGTTCAAAACATAGACAGTAAGAAGAGTCAGTCTTCTTGTACTTAAGTCTGCATTGTGCCTTTTTGTATATAATTCCGATGCAATTTCTGTGATTCATCGTCAATAAGAGAGTCAGAGGGATACAGTAAACCTGAAGTGAAAAAAACGGAATCTATGACTAGTGTCACAGGAATGGTTCAAAACATAGACAGTAAGAAGAGTCAGTTTTCTTGTACTTAGGTTGGCAATGTGCCTTTTGTATTTAATTCCGAAGCAATTTCTGTGTTTCATCGTCAATAAGAAGGTCAGAGGGATACTGTAAACCTGAAGTGAAGCATCCGAATACATAACTAGTGTCACAGGAATGGTTCAAAACATAGACAGTAAGAAGAGTCAGTCTTTTTGTACTGAAGGCGGCATTGTGCCCTTTGTATTTAAATCCGTTGCAGTTTCTGTGTTTCATCGTCAATACGAAGGTCAGAGGGACACAATAAACCTGAAGTGAAGCATCGGAATCCATAAGTAGTGTCACAGGAATGGTTCAAAACATAGACAGTAAGAAGAGTCAGTCTTCTTGTACTTAAGTCGGCATTGTCCCTTTTGTATTTAATTCCGATTCAATTTACGTGTTTCATCGTCAATAAGAAGGTCAGAGGGATACAGTAAACCTGAAGTGAAGCATCGGAATCTGTAACTAGTGTCACAGGAATGGTTCAAAACATAGACAGTAAGAAGAGTCAGTTTTCTTGTACTTAAGTCGGCATTCGGCATTTTGTAATTAATTCCGATGCAATATCTGTGTTTCATCGTCAATAAGAAGGTCACAGGGGTACAGTATATCAGAAGTGAAGGATCGGAATCTATAACTAGTGTCACAGGAAAGGTTCAAAGCATAAACAGTAAGAAGGGTCAGTTTTTATGTTCTTAGGTCGGCATTGTGCCTATTGTATGTAATTCCGATGCAATTTCTGTGTTTCCTCGTCAATAAGAAGGTCAGAGGGATAAAGTAAATCTGAAGTGAAGCATCGGAATCTATAACTAGTGTCATAGGAATGGTTCAAAACATAGACAGCTAGAAGAGTCAGTTTTCTAATACTTAAGTCGGCATTGTGCCTTTTCTATTTAATTCCGATGCAATTTCTGTGTTTCGGCGTCAATTAGAAGCTCCAAGGGATACAGTAAATCCGAAGTGAAGCATCGGAATCTAAAACCGGTCTCAGAGGAAATGTTCAAAACATAGGCAGTACGAAGAGCCAGTCCTCTTGTACATGAGTCGGCATTGTGCCTTTTGTATTTAATTCCGATGCCATATCTGTGTTTCATCGTCAATAAGAAGGTCAGCTGGATACAGTAAACCTGAAGCGAAGCATCAGAATCTATAACTAGCGTCACAGGAATGATTCAAAACATAGACAGGAAGTATGGTCAGTCTTCTTGTACTTGAGTCGGCATTGTGCCATTTGTATATAATTCCGATGCAATTTCTGTGTTTCATCGTCAATAAGAAGGTCAGAGGGACACAGTAAACCTGAAGTGAAGCATCGGAATAGAAAACTAGTGTCACAGGAATGGTTCAAAGCATGGACAGTAAGAAGTGTCAGTGTTCTTGCTCTGAAGTCGGCATTGTGCCTTTTGTATTTAATTAAGACGCAATTTCTGTGTTTCATCGTCAATAATATGGTCCGGGGGGTACAGTATACCTGAAGTGAAGCATCGGAATCTATAACTAGTGTCACAGGAATGGTCCAAAACATATACAGTTCGAAGAGTCAGTCTTCTTGTACTTAAGTCGGCATTGTGCCTTTTGTATTTAATTAAAATGCAATTTCTGTACTTGATCGTCAATATGATGGTCAAAGGGATACAGTGAACGTGAAGTGATGCATCGGAATCCATAACTAGAGTCACAGGGATGGTTCAAAACATAGACAGGAAGTATAGCCAGTCTTCTTGTACTTGAGTCAGCATTGTGCCTTTTGTATTTAATTCCGATGCAATTTCTGTGTTTCATCGTCAATAAGATGGTCAGAGGGATACAGTAAACCTGAAGTGAAGTATCGGAATCTATAACTAGAGTCAGAGGAATGGTTCAAAACATAAACAGTAAGAAGAGTCAGTTTTCTTGTACTTAGGTCGGCATTGTGCCTTGTATTTAATTCCGATGCAATTTCTGTGTTTCATTGTCAATAAGAAGGTCAGAGGGATACAGTAAACCTCAAGTGAAGAATCGGAATCTATAACTAGGGTCACAGGAATGGTTCAAAACATAGACAGTAAGAAGAGTCAGTTTTCTAGTACTTAAGTCGGCATTGGGCCTTCTGTATGTAATTCCGATGCAATTTCTGTGTTTCATCGTCAATAAGAATGTCAGAGGGATACAGTAAACCTGAAGTGAAGCATCGGAATCTATAACTAGTGTCACAGGAATGGTTCAAAACATAGACAGTAAGAAGGGTCAGTCTTCTTGTACTTAAGTCAGCATTGTGCCTTTTCTATTTAATTCCGAAGTAATATCTGTGTTTCTTCGTCAATAAGAAGGTCAGAGGGATACAGTAAACCTGAAGTGAAGCATCGGAATCTATAACTAGTGTCCCAAAAATGGTTCAAAACATAGACAGTAAGAAGAGCCTGTCTTCTTGTACTTGAGTCGTCATTGTGCCTTTAGTATTTAATTCCGATGCAATTTCTGTGTTTCATCGTCAAAACGAAGGTCAGAGGGATACAGTAAACCTGAAATGAAGCATCGGAATCAATAACTAGTGTCACAGGAATGGTTCAAAACATAGACAGGAAGTATAGCCAGTCTTCTTGTACTTGAGTCGGCATTGTGCCTTTTGTATTTAATTCCGATGCAATTTCTGTGTTTCATCGTCAATAAGATGGTCAGAGGGATACAGTAAACCTGAAGTGAAGTATCGGAATCTATAACTAGTGTCAGAGGAATGGTTCAAAACATAAACAGTAAGAAGAGTCAAATTTCTTGTACTTAGGTCGGCATTGTGCCTTTTCTATTTAATTCCGAAGAAATATCTGTGTTTCTTCATCAATAAGAAGGTCAGAGGGATACAGTAAACCTGAAGTGAAGCATCGGAATCTATAACTAGTGTCCCAAAAATGGTTCAAAACGTAGACAGTAAGAGTGAGCCTGTCTTCTTGTACTTGAGTCGTCATTGTGCCTTTATTATTTAATTCCGATGCAATTTCTGTGTTTAATCGTCAATACGAAGGTCAGAGGGATACAGTAAACCCGAAAAGAAGCATCGGAATAAATAACTAGTGTCACAGGAATGGTTCAAAGCATAGACAGGAAGTATAGCCAGTCTTCTTGTACTTGAGTCGGCATTGTGCCTTTTGTATTTAATTCCGATGCAATTTCTGTGTTTCATCGTCAATAACATGGTCAGAGGGATACAGTAAACCTGAAGTGAAGTATCGGAATCTATAACTAGTGTCAGAGGAATGGTTCAAAACATGAAGAGTAAGAAGAGTCAGTTTTCTTGTCCTTAGGTCGGCATTGTGCGTTTTGTATTTAATTCCGATGCAATTTCTGTGTTTTCTTTGTCAATAAGAAGGTCAGAGGGATACAGTAAACCTCAAGTGAAGAATCGCAATCTATAACTAGGGTCACAGGAATGGTTCAGAACATAGACAGTAAGGAGAGTCAATTTTCTTGTACTTAAGTCGGCATTGTGCATTTTCTATTTAATTCCGATGCAATTTCTGTCTTTCGGCGTCAATAAGAAGGTCAAAGGGATACAGTAATCCTGAAGTGAAGCATCGGAATCTAAAACCGGTCTCAGAGGAATGGTTCAAAACACAGGCAGTAAGAAGAGCCAGTCTTCTTGTACATGAGTCGGCATTGTGCCTTTTGTATTTAATTCCGATGCAATTTACGTTTTTCATCGTCAATAAGAAGGTCAGAGGAATACAGTAAACCTGAAGTGACGCATCGGAATCTATAACTAGTGCCACAGGAATGGTTCAAAACATAGACACTAAGAAAAGTCAGTTTCCTTGTACTTAAGTCGGCATTGTGCCTTTTGTATTTAATTCCGATGCAATTTCTGTGTTTCATCGTCAATAAGAAGGTCTGCCGGATACAGTAAACCTGAAGCGAAGCATCGGAATCTATAACTAGTGTCACAGGAATAATTCAAAATATAGACAGTAAGAAGAGTCAGTCTTCTAGTACTTAAGTCGGCATTGTGCCTTTTGTATTTAATTCCGATGCATTTTCTGTGTTTCATCGTCAATACGAGGGTCAGAGGGATACAGTAAACCTGAAGTGATAAATCGGAATCTATAACTAGTGTCACAGGAATGGTTCAAATCATAAATATTAAGAAGAGTCTGATTTTTTGTACTTACGTCGGCATTGTGCCTTTTCTATTTAATTCCGATGCAATTTCTGTGTTTCGTCGTCAAGAACAAGGTCCAAGGGATACAGTAAACCTGAAGTGAAGCCCCGAAGGAAAGGTTCAAAACATAGACAGTAAGAAGAGCCAGTCTTCTTGTACTTCAGTCGCCATTGTGCCTTTTGTATATAATTCCGATGCAATTTTTGTGTTTAATCGTCAATAAGAAGGTCAGAGGGATACAGTAAACCTGAAGTGAAGCATCGGAATCTATAACTAGTGTCACAGGAATGGTTCAAAACATAGACAGTAAGAAGAGTCAGTGTTCTTGTCTGATGTCGGCATTGTGCCTTTTGTATTTAATTAAGATGCAATAACTAGGTTTCATCGTCAATAATGTGGTCAGAGGGATACAGTATACCTGAAGTGAAGCATCGGAATCTATAACTAGTGTCACAGGAATGGTTTAAAACATAGACCGTAAGAAGAGTCAGTCTTCTTGTACTTAAGTAGGCATTGTGCCTTTTGTATTTAATTAAGATGCAATATCTGTACTTCATCGTCAATATGATGGTCAAAGGGATACAGTAAACGTGAAGTGAAGCATCGGAATCTATATCTAGTGTCACAGGCATGGTTCAAAACATAGACAGCAAGAAGAGTCAGTCATCTTGTACTTAAGTCGGCATTGTGCCTTTTGTATATAATTCCGATGCAATTTCTGTGTTTCATCGTCAATAAGAAGCTCAGAAGGATACAGTAAACCTGCAGTGAAGCATCGAGATCTATAACTAGTGTCACAGGAATGGTTCAAAACATAGACAGTAAGAAGAGTCAGTTTTCTTGTACTTAAGTCGGCATTGTGCCTTTTGTATTTAATTCCGATGCAATTTCTGTGTTTCATCGTCAATACGAAGGTCAGAGGGATACAGTAAACCCGAAGTGAAGCATCGGAATCTATAACTAGTGTCACAGGAATGGTTCAAAACATAGACAGTAAGAAGGGTCAGTCTTCTTGTACTTAAGTCGGCATTGTGAATTTTCTATTTAATTCCGAAGCAATATCTGTTTTTCTTCGTCAATAAGAAGTTCAGAGGTATACAGTAAACCTGAAGTGAAGCATCGGAATCTATAACTAGTGTCCCAGAAATGGTTCAAAACATAGACAGTAAAAAGAGCCAGTCTTCTTGTACTTGAGTCGTCATTGTGCCTTTAGTATTTAATTCCGATGCAATATTTGTGTTTCATCGTCAATAACATGGTCAGAGGGATACAGTAAACCTGAAGTGAAGTATCGGAATCTATAACTAGTTTCACAGGAATGGTTCAAAACATAAACAGTATGAAGAGTCAGTTTTCTTGTACTTAGGTCGGCATTGTGCCTTTTGTATTTAATTCCGATGCAATTTCTGTGTTTCCTTGTCAATAAGAAGGTCAGAGGGATACAGTAAATCTGAAGTGAAGAATCGGAATCTATAAGTAGGGTCACAGGAATGGTTCAAAACACAGACCGTAAGAAGTGTCAGTTTTCTTGTACTTTAGTCGGCATTGGGAATTTTGTATGTAATTCCGATGCAATTTCTGTGTTTCATCGTCAATAAGAAGGTCAGAGGGATACAGTAAACCTGAAGTGAAGCATCGGAATCTATAACTAGTGTCACAGGAATGATTCAAAACATAGACAGAAAGAAGAGTCAATTTCCTTGTACTTAAGTCGGCATTGTTCTTTTTCAATTTTATTCCGATTCAATTTCTGTCTTTCGACGTCAATAAGAAGGTCCAAGGGATACAGTAATCCTGAAGTGAAGCATCGGTATCTAAAACCGGTCTCAGAGGAAAGGTTCAAAACACAGGCAGTAAGAAGAGCCAGTCTTCTGGTACATGAGTCGGCGTTGTGCCTTTTGTATATAATTCCGATGCAATTTCTGTGTTTCATCGTCAATAAGAAGCTCAGAGGGATACAGTAAACCTGCAGTGAAGAATCGAAATCTATAACTAGTGTCACAGGAATGGTTCAAAACATAGACAGTAAGAAGAGTCAGTTTTCTTGTACTTAAGTCGGCATTGTGCCTTTTGTATTTAATTCCGAAGCAATTTATGTGTTTCATCGTCAATACGAAGGTCAGAGGGATACAGTACACCTGAAGTGAAGCTTCGGAATCTATCACTAGTGTCCCAGGAATGGTTCAAAACCTTGACAGTAAGAAGAGTCAGTCTTTTTGTACTTAAGTCGGCATTGTGCCTTTTGTATTTAATTCCGATGCAATTTCTGAGTTTCATCGTCAATACGAAGGTCAGAGGGATACAGTAAACCTTAAGTGAAGCATCGGAATCTATAACTAGTGTCACAGGAATGGTTCAAAACATAGACAGTAAGAAGGGTCAGTCTTCTTGTACTTAAGTCGGCATTGTGCATTTTCTATTTAATTCCGAAGCAATATCTGTTTTTCTTCGTCAATAAGAAGGTCAGAGGGATACAGTAAACCTGAAGTGAAGCATCGGAATCTATAACTAGTGTCACAGGAATGATTCAAAACATAGACAGTAAGAAGAGTCAATTTTCTTGTACTTAAGTCGGCATTGTTCCTTTTCAATTTTATTCCGATTCAATTTCTGTCTTTCGGCGTCAATAAGAAGGTCCAAGGGATACAGTAATCCTGAAGTGAAGCATCGGAATCTAAAACCGCTCTCAGAGGAACGGTTCAAAACACAGGCAGTAAGAAGAGCCAGTCTTCTGGTACATGAGTCGGCATTGTGCCTTTTGTGTTTAATTCCGATGCAATTTCTGTATTTCATCCTCAATAAGAAGGTCAGCTGGATACAGTAATCCTGAAGTGAAGCATCGGCATCTATAACTAGTGTCACAGGAATGGTTCAAAACATAGACAGGAAGTATAGCCAATCTTCTTGTACTTGAGTCGGTATTGTGCCTTTTGTATTTAATTACGATGCAATATCTGTGTTTCATCGTCAAACGACGGTCAGAGGGATACAGTAAACCTGAAGTGAAGCATCGAAATCTATAGCTAGTGTCACAGGAATGGTTCAACTCATAGACAGTGGGAAGAGTCGGTCTTCAAGTACTTAAGTCGGCATTGTGCCTTTTCTATTTAATTCTGATGCATTTACTGTGTTTCATCGTCAATAAGAGGGTCAGAGGGATACAGTAAACCTGAAGTGATGCATCGGAATCTATAACTAGTGTCACAGGAATGGTTCAAAACATAGCTATTAAGAAGATTCTGTTTTCTAGTACTTAAGTCGGCATTGTGCCTTTTCTATTTAATTCCGATGCAATTTCTGTGTTTCGTCGTCAATAACAAGGTCCAAGGGATACAGTAAACCTGAAGTGAAGCATCGGAATCTACAACCGGTCTCACAGGAATGGTTCAAAACATAGACAGTAAGAAGAGCCAATCTTTTTGTACTTAAGTCGGCATTCTGCCTTTTGTATTTAATTCCGATGCAATTTCTGTGTTTCATCGTCAATACGAAGGTCAGAGGGACACAGTAAACCTGAAGTGAAGCATCGGAATCTATAACTAGTGTCACAGGAATGGTTCAAAACATAGACAGTAAGAAGAGTCAGTCTTCTTGTACATAAGTCGGCATTGTGCCTTTTGTATTTAATTCCGATGCAATTTCTGTGTTTCATCGTCAATGAGAAGGTCAGAGGGATACAGTAAACCTGAAGTGAAGCATCGGAATCTATAACTAGTGTCACAGGAATGGTTCAAATCATAGACAGTGGGAAGAGTCGGTCTTCTAGTACTTAAGTCGGCATTGTGCCTTTTGTATTTAATTCTGATGCATTTACTGTGTTTCATCGTCAATAAGAGGGTCAGAGGGATACAGTAAACCTGAAGTGATGCATCGGAATCTGTAACTAGTGTCACAGGAATGGTTCAAACATAGACAGAAAAAAGAGCCAGTCTTCTTGTACTTGAGTCGTCATTGTGCCTTTAGTATTTAATTCCGATGCAATTTCTGTGTTTCATCGTCAATAAGATGGTCAGAGGGATACAGTAAACCTGAAGTGAAGTATCGGAATCTATAACTAGTTTCACAGGAATGGTTCAAAACATAAACAGTAAGAAGAGTCAGTTTTCTTGTACTTAGGTAGGCATTGTGAGTTTTGTATTTAATTCCGATGCAATTTCTGTGTTTCATTGTCAATAAGAAGGTCAGAGGGATACAGTAAACCTGAAGTGAAGAATCGGAATCTATAAGTAGGGTCACAGGAATGGTTCAAAACATAGACCGTAAGAAGAGTCAATTTTCATGTACTTTAGTCGGCATTGGGCCTTTTGTATGTAATTCCGATGCAATTTCTATGTTTCATCGTCAATAAAAAGGTCAGAGGGATACAGTAAACCTGAAGTGAAGCATCGGAATCTATAACTAGTGTCACAGGAATGATTCCAAACATAGACAGTAAGAAGAGTCAATTTTCTTGTACTTAAGTCGGCATTGTTCCCTTTCAATTTTATTCCGATTCAATTTCTGTCTTTCGGCGTCAATAAGAAGGTCCAAGGGATACAGTAATCGTGAAGTGAAGCATCGGAATCTAAAACCGCTCTCAGAGGAAAGGTTCAAAACACAGGCAGTAAGAAGAGCCAGTCTTCTGGTACATGAGTCGGCTTTGTGCCTTTTGTATTTAATTCCGATGCAATTTCTGTGTTTCATCGTCAATACGCAGGTCAGAGGGATACAGTAAACCTGAAGTGAAGCATCTTAATCTATAACTAGTGTCACAGGAATGGTTCAAAACATAGACAGTAAGAAGAGTCAGTCTTCTTGTACATAAGTCGGCAATGGGGCCTTTTGTATTTAATTCCGATGCAATTTCTGTGTTTCATCGTCAATGAGAAGGTCAGAGGGATACAGTAAACCTGAAGTGAAGCATCGGAATCTAAAACCGTTCTCACAGGAAAGGTTCAAAACATAGACAGTAAGAAGAGCCAGTCTTCTTGTACTTGGGTCGGCATTGTGCCATTTGTATTTAATTCCGATGCAATTTCTGTGTTTCATCGTCAGTACGACGGTCAGAGGGATACAGTAAACCTGAAGTGAAGCATCGGCATCTATAACTAGTGTCACAGGAATGGTTCAAAACATAGACAGTAAGAAGAGTCAGTCTCCTTGTACTTAAGTGGCATTGTGCCTTTTGTAGCTAATACCGATGAAATTTCTGTGTTTCATCGTCAATAAGAAGCTCAGAGGGATACAGTAAACCTGAAGTGAAGCATCGGAGTCTATAGCTAGTGTCACAGGAATGGTTCAGAACATAGACAGTAAGAAGAGTCAGTCTTCTAGTACTTTAGTCGGCATTGTGCCTTTTGTATTTATTTCTGATGCATTTTCTGTGTTTCATAGTCAATAAGAGGGTCAGAGGGATACAGTAAACCTGATGTGATGCATCGGAATCTATAACTAGTGTCACAGGAATGGTTCAAAACATTGATATTAAGAGGAGTCTATTTTCTTGTACTTAAGTCGGCATTGTGCCTTTTCTATTTAATTCCGATGCAGTTTCTGTGTTTCGTCGTCAATAACAAGGTCCAAGGAATACAGTAAACCTGAAGTGAAGCATCGGAATCTAAAACCGTCGCACAGGAAAGTTACAAAGCATGGACAGTAAGAAGAGCCAGTCTTCTTGTATTTGAGTCGGCATTGTGCCTTTTGTATTTAATTCCAATGCATTATCTGTGTTTCATCGTCAATAAGGGGGTCAGAGGGATACAGTAATCCTGAGGTGATGCATCTGAATCCATAACTAGTGTCACAGGAACGGTTCAAAACTTAGATATTAAGAAGAGTCTGTTTTCTTGTACTTAAGTCGGCATTGTGCCATTTCTATTTAATTCCGATGCAATTTCTGTGTTTCGTCGTCAATAACAAGGTCCAAGTGATACAGTAAACCTGAAGTGAAGCATCGGAATCTAAAACCGGTCTCACAGGAAAGGTTCAAAACATAGACAGTAAGAAGAGCCAGACTTCTTTTACTTGAGTCGGCATTGTGCCTTTTGTATTTAATTCCGATGCAATTTCTGTGTTTCATCGTCAGTACGACGGTCAGAGGGATACAGTAAACCAGAAGTGAAGCATCGGAATCTATAACTAGTGTCACAGGAATGGTTCAAAACATAGACAGTAAGAAGGGTCAGACTTCTTGTACTTAAGTCGGCATTGTGCCTTTTGTATTTAATTCCGATGCAATTTCTGTGTTTCATCGTCAATGAGTAGGACAGAGGGATACAGTAAACCTGAAGTGGAGCATCGGAATCAATAACTAGAGTCACCGGAATGGTTCAAATCATAGACAGTAAGAAGAGTCAGTCTTTTTGTACTTAAGTCTACATTGTGCCTTTTGTATTTAATTCCCATGCAATTTCTGTGTTTCAACGTCAATACGAAGGTCAGAGGGATACAGTAAACCTGAAATGAAGCATCGGAATCTATAACTAGTGTCACAGGAATGGTTCAAAACATAGACAGTAATAAGAGACAGTATTCTTGTACTTAAGCGGCATTGTACCTTTTGTAAATAATACCGATGCAATTTCTGTGTTTCATCGTCAATAAGAAGCTCAGAGGGATATAGTAAACCTAAAGTGAAGAATCGGTATCTATAATTAGTGTCACAGGAATGATTAAAAACATAGAGAGTAAGAAGAGTCAGTTTTCTTGTACTTAGGTCGGCATTGTGCCTTTCGTATTCAATTCCGATGCAATTTCTGTGTTTCATTGTCAATAAGAAGGTCAGAGTGATACAGTAAACCTGAAGTGAAGCATCGGCATCTATAACTAGTGTCACAGGAATGGTTCAAAGCATAGACAGTAAGAAGAGTCAGTTTTCTTGTACTTAAGTCGGCATTGTGATTTTTGTATGTAATTCCGATGCAATTTCTGTCTTTCGGCGTCAATAAGAAGGTCCAAGGGATACAGTAAACCTGAAGTGATGCATCGGAATCTAAAACCGGTCTCAGAGGAAAGGTTCAAATCACAGGCAGTAAGAAGAGCCAGTCTTCTTGTACATGAGTCGGCATTGTGCCTTTTGTATTTTAATCCGATGCAATTTCTGTGTTTCATCGTCAAACGACGGTCAGTGGGATACAGTAAACCTGAAGTGAAGCATCGGCATCTATAACTAATGTCATAGGAATGGTTCAGAACATAGACAGGAGGTATAGCCAGTCTTCTTGTACTTGAGTCGGCATTGTGCCTTTTGTATTTAATTCCGATGCAATTTCTGTGTTGCATCGTCAAACGACGGTCAGAGGGATACAGTAAACCTGAAGTGAAGCATCGGAATCTATAACTAGTGTCACAGGAATGGTTCAAAACATAGACAGTAAGAAGAGTCTGTTTTCTTGTACTTAAGTCGGCATTGTGCCTTTTCTATTTAATTCCGATGCAATTTCTGTGGTTCGTCGTCAATAACAATGTCCAAGGGATACAGTAATCCTGAAGTGAAGCATCGGAATCTAAAACCGGTCTCACAGGAAAGGTTCAAAGCATGGATAGTAAGAAGAGCCAGTCTTCCTGTATTTGAGTCGTCATTATGCCTTTTGTATTTAATTCCGATGCAATTTCTGTGTTACATCGTCAGTACGACGGTCAGAGGAATACTGTAAACCTGAAGTGAATAATCGGAATCTATAACTAGTGTCACAGGAATGGTTCAAAACATAGACAGAAAGAAGAGTCAGTCTTCTTGTACTTAAGTCCGCATTGTGCGTTTTGTATATACTTCCAATGCAATTTCTGTGTTTTATCTTCAATAAGAAGCTCAGAGGGATACAGTAAACCTGAAGTGAAGCATCGGAATCGATAACTAGTGTCACAGGAATGGTTCAAACATTGCCAGTAAGAAGAGTCCGTTTTCTTGTACTTAAGTCTGCATTGTGCCTTTTGTATTCAATTCCGATGCAATTTCTGTGTTTCATCGTCAATACGAAGGTCAGGGGGATACAGTAAACCTGAAATGAAGCATCGGAATCTATAACTAGTGTCACAGGAGTGGTTCAAAACATAGACAGTAAGAAGAGACAATTTTCTTGTACTTAAATGGCATTGTGCCTTTTCTATTGAATTCCGATGCAATTTCTGTGTTTCATCGTCAGTACGACGGTCAGAGGGATACAGTAAACCAGAAGTGAAGCATCGGAATCTATAACTAGTGTCACAGGAATGGTTCAAAACATAGACAGTAAGAAGGGTCAGACTTCTTGTACTTAAGTCGGCATTGTGCCTTTTGTATTTAATTCCGATGCAATTTCTGTGTTTCATCGTCAATGAGTAGGACAGAGGGATACAGTAAACCTGAAGTGGAGCATCGGAATCAATAACTAGAGTCACCGGAATGGTTCAAATCATAGACAGTAAGAAGAGTCAGTCTTTTTGTACTTAAGTCTACATTGTGCCTTTTGTATTTAATTCCCATGCAATTTCTGTGTTTCAACGTCAATACGAAGGTCAGAGGGATACAGTAAACCTGAAATGAAGCATCGGAATCTATAACTAGTGTCACAGGAATGGTTCAAAACATAGACAGTAATAAGAGTCAGTATTCTTGTACTTAAGCGGCATTGTACCTTTTGTAAATAATACCGATGCAATTTCTGCGTTTCATCGTCAATAAGAAGCTCAGAGGGATATAGTAAACCTAAAGTGAAGAATCGGTATCTATAATTAGTGTCACAGGAATGATTAAAAACATAGAGAGTAAGAAGAGTCAGTTTTCTTGTACTTAGGTCGGCATTGTGCCTTTCGTATTCAATTCCGATGCAATTTCTGTGTTTCATTGTCAATAAGAAGGTCAGAGTGATACAGTAAACCTGAAGTGAAGCATCGGCATCTATAACTAGTGTCACAGGAATGGTTCAAAGCATAGACAGTAAGAAGAGTCAGTTTTCTTGTACTTAAGTCGGCATTGTGATTTTTGTATGTAATTCCGATGCAATTTCTGTCTTTCGGCGTCAATAAGAAGGTCCAAGGGATACAGTAAACCTGAAGTGATGCATCGGAATCTAAAACCGGTCTCAGAGGAAAGGTTCAAATCACAGGCAGTAAGAAGAGCCAGTCTTCTTGTACATGAGTCGGCATTGTGCCTTTTGTATTTTAATCCGATGCAATTTCTGTGTTTCATCGTCAAACGACGGTCAGTGGGATACAGTAAACCTGAAGTGAAGCATCGGCATCTATAACTAATGTCATAGGAATGGTTCAGAACATAGACAGGAGGTATAGCCAGTCTTCTTGTACTTGAGTCGGCATTGTGCCTTTTGTATTTAATTCCGATGCAATTTCTGTGTTGCATCGTCAAACGACGGTCAGAGGGATACAGTAAACCTGAAGTGAAGCATCGGAATCTATAACTAGTGTCACAGGAATGGTTCAAAACATAGACAGTAAGAAGAGTCTGTTTTCTTGTACTTAAGTCGGCATTGTGCCTTTTCTATTTAATTCCGATGCAATTTCTGTGGTTCGTCGTCAATAACAATGTCCAAGGGATACAGTAAACCTGAAGTGAAGCATCGGAATCTAAAACCGGTCTCACAGGAAAGGTTCAAAGCATGGATAGTAAGAAGAGCCAGTCTTCCTGTATTTGAGTCGTCATTATGCCTTTTGTATTTAATTCCGATGCAATTTCTGTGTTACATCGTCAGTACGACGGTCAGAGGAATACTGTAAACCTGAAGTGAATAATCGGAATCTATAACTAGTGTCACTGGAATGGTTCAAAACATAGACAGAAAGAAGAGTCAGTCTTCTTGTACTTAAGTCCGCATTGTGCGTTTTGTATATAATTCCAATGCAATTTCTGTGTTTTATCTTCAATAAGAAGCTCAGAGGGATACAGTAAACCTGAAGTGAAGCATCGGAATCGATAACTAGTGTCACAGGAATGGTTCAAACATTGCCAGTAAGAAGAGTCCGTTTTCTTGTACTTAAGTCTGCATTGTGCCTTTTGTATTCAATTCCGATGCAATTTCTGTGTTTCATCGTCAATACGAAGGTCAGGGGGATACAGTAAACCTGAAATGAAGCATCGGAATCTATAACTAGTGTCACAGGAGTGGTTCAAAACATAGACAGTAAGAAGAGACAATTTTCTTGTACTTAAATGGCATTGTGCCTTTTCTATTGAATTCCGATGCAATTTCTGTGTTTCGGCGTCAATAAGAAGGTCCAAGGGATACAGTAAACCAGAAGTGAAGCATCGGAATCTAAAACCGGTCTCAGAGGAAAGGTTCAAAACATAGACAGTAAGAAGAGCCAGTCTTCTTGTACATGGGTCGGCATTGTTCCTTTTGTATTTAATTCCGATACAATTTCTGTGTTTCATCGTCAATACGAACGTCAGCTGGATACAGTAAACCTGAAGCGAATAATCGGAATCTGTAACTAGTGTCACAGCAATTGTTCAAAGGATAGACAGGAAGTATAGCCAGTCTTCTTGTACCTGAGTCGGCATTGTGCCTTTTGTATTTAATTCCGAAGCAATTTCTGTGTTTCATCGTGAATACGACGGTGAGAGGGAGACAGTAAACCTGAAGTGAAGCATCGGAATCTATAACTAGTGTCACAGGAATAATCAAAACATAGACAGTAAGAAGAGTCAGTCTTCTTTTACTTAAGTCGGCATTGTGCCTTTTGTATATATTTCCGATGCAATTTCTGTGTTTCATCGTCAATAAGGAGGTCAGAGGGATACAGTATACCTGAAGTGAAGCATCGGAATCTATAACTAGTGTCACAGGAATGGTTCAAAACCTAGACAGTAAGAAGAGTCAGTCTTCTTGTACTTAAGTCGGCATTGTGCCTTTTGTATTTAATTAAGATGCAATTTCTGTACTTCATCGTCAATAAGAAGGTCCAAGGAATACAGTAAACCTGAAGTGTAGCATCGGAATCTATAATAGTGTCACAGGAATGGTTCAAAAATTAGACTGAAAGAAGAGTCAGTGTTCTTGTTCTGAAGTCGGCATTGTGCCATTTGTATTTAATTAAGATGCAATTTCTGTGTTTCATCGTCAATAATAAAGGTCAGAGGGATACAGTATACCTGAAGTGAAGCATCGGAATCTATAACTAGTGTCACAGGAATGGTTCAAAACATAGACAGTAAGAAGAGTCAGTCTTCTTGTACTTAAGTCTGCATTGTGCCTTTTGTATATAATTCCGATGCAATTTCTGTGTTTCATCGTCAATAGGAAGCTCAGAGGGATACAGTAAACCTGAAGTGAAGCATCGGAATCTATAACTAGTGTCACAGGAATGGTTCAAACTTAGACAGTAAGAAGAGTCAGTTTTCTTGTACTTAAGTCGGCATTGTGCCTTTTGTATTTTATTACGATGCAATTTCTGTGTTTCATCGTCAATAAGAAGGTCAGAGGGATACAGTAAACCTGAAGTGAAGCATCGTAATCTATAACTAGTGTCACAGGAATGGTTCAAAACATAGACATTAAGAAGAGTCAGTCTTTTTGTACTTAAGTCTCCTTTGTGCCTTTTGTATTTAATTCCGATGCAATTTCTGTGTTTCATCGTCAATACGAATGTCAGAGGGATACAGTAAACCTGAAATGAAACAACTGAATCTATAACTAGTGTCACAGGAATGGTTCAAAACATAGACAGTAAGAGGAGTCAGTCTTCTTGCACTTAAGTCGGCATTGTGCCTTTTGTATTTAATTCCGATGCTATTTACGTGTTTCATCGTCAATAAGAAGGTCAGAGGGATACAGTAAACCGAAGTGAAGCGTCGGAATCTATAACTAGTGTCACAGGAGTGGTTCAAATCATAGACAGCAAGATGAGTCACTTTTCTTGTACTTAAGTCGGCATTGTGCCTTTTGTATTTAATTCTGGTGCAATTTCTGTGTTTCATCGTCAATAAGAGGGTCAGAGGGATACAGTAATCCTGAAATGAAGCATCGGAATCTATAACTAGTGTCACAGGAATGGTTCAAAACATAGACAGTAAGAAGAGCCAATCTTTTTGTACTTAAGTCGGCATTGTGCCTTTTGTATTTAATTCCGATGCAATTTCTGTGTTTCATCGTCAATACGAAGGTCAGAGGGATACAGTAAACCTGAAGTGAAGCATCGGAATCTATAACTAGTGTCACAGGAATGGTTCAAAACATAGACAGTAAGATGAGTCAGTCTTCTTGTACATAAGTCGGCATTGTGCCTTTTGTATTTAATTCCGATGCAATTTCTGTGTTTCATCGTCAATGAGAAGGTCAGAGGGATACAGTGAACCTGAAGTGAAGCATCGGAATCTATAACTAGTGTCACAGGAATAGTTCAAATCATAGACAGTGGGAAGAGTCGGTCTTCAAGTACTTAAGTCGGCATTGTGCTTTTGTATTTAATTCTGATGCATTTACTGTGTTTCATCGTCAATAAGAGGGTCAGAGGGATACAGTAAACCTGAAGTGATGCATCGGAATCTATAACTAGTGTCACAGGAATGGTTCAAACATAGACAGAAAAAAGAGCCAGTCTTCTTGTACTTGAGTCGTCATTGTGCCTTTAGTATTTAATTCCGATGCAATTTCTGTGTTTCATCGTCAATAAGATGGTCAGAGGGATACAGTAAACGTGAAGTGAAGTATCGGAATCTATAACTAGTTTCACAGGAATGGTTCAAAACATAAACAGTAAGAAGAGTCAGTTTTCTTGTACTTAGGTAGGCATTGTGAGTTTTGTATTTAATTCCGATGCAATTTCTGTGTTTCATTGTCAATAAGAAGGTCAGAGGGATACAGTAAACCTGAAGTGAAGAATCGGAATCTATAAGTAGGGTCACAGGAATGGTTCAAAACATAGACCGTAAGAAGAGTCAGTTTTCTTGTACTTTAGTCGGCATTGGGCCTTTTGTATGTAATTCCGATGCAATTTCTGTGTTTCATCGTCAATACGAAGGTCAGAGGGATACAGTAAACCTGAAGTGAAGCATCGGAATCTATAACTAGTGTCACAGGAATGGTTCAAAACATAGACAGTAAGAAGAGTCAGTCTTCTTGTACATAAGTCGGCATTGTGCCTATTGTTTTTAATTCCGATGCAATTTCTGTGTTTCATCGTCAATGAGAAGGTCAGAGGGATACAGTAAACCTGAAGTGAAGCATCGGAATCTTAAACCGTTCTTACAGGAAAGGTTCAAACATAGACAGTTAGAAGAGCCAGTCTTCTTGTACTTGGGTCGGCATTGTGCCATTTGTATTTATTTCTGATGCATTTTCTGTGTTTCATAGTCAATAAGAGGGTTAGAGGGATACAGTAAACCTGATGTGATGCATCGGAATCTATAACTAGTGTCACAGGAATGGTTCAAAACATTGATATTAAGAGGAGTCTATTATCTTGTACTTAAGTCGGCATTGTGCCTTTCCTATTTAATTCCGATGCAGTTTCTGTGTTTCGTCGTCAATAACAAGGTCCAAGGGATACAGTAAACCTGAAGTGAAGCATCGGAATCTAAAACCGGTCGCACAGGAAAGTTACAAAGAATGGACAGTAAGAAGAGCCAGTCTTCTTGTATTTGAGTCGGCATTGTGCCTTTTGTATTTAATTCCGATGCATTTTCTGTGTTTCATCGTCAATAAGGGGGTCAGAGGGATACAGTAGTCCTGAGGTGATGCATCTGAATCCATAACTAGTGTCACAGGAATGGTTCAAAACTTAGATATTAAGAAGAGTCTGTTTTCTTGTACTTAAGTCGGCATTGTGCCATTTCTATTTAATTCCGATGCAATTTCTGTGTTTCGTTGTCAATAACAAGGTCCAGGGGATACAGTAAACCTGAAGTGAAGCATCGGAATCTAAAACCGGTCTCACAGGAGAGGTTCAAAACATAGACAGTAAGAAGAGCCAGACTTCTTGTACTTGAGTCGGCATTGTGCCTTTTGTATTTAATTCCGATGCAATTTCTGTGTTTCATCGTCAGTACGACGGTCAGAGGGATACAGTAAACCAGAAGTGAAGCTTCGGAATCTATAACTAGTGTCACAGGAATGGTTCAAAACATAGACAGTAAGAAGGGTCAGACTTCTTGTACTTAAGTCGGCATTGTGCCATTTGTATTTAATTCCGATGCAATTTCTGTGTTTCATCGTCAATGAGTAGGACAGAGGGATACAGTAAACCTGAAGTGGAGCATCGGAATCAATAACTAGAGTCACCGGAATGGTTCAAATCATAGACAGTAAGAAGAGTCAGTCTTTTTGTACTTAAGTCTACATTGTGCCTTTTGTATTTAATTCCCATGCAATTTCTGTGTTTCATCGTCAATACGAAGGTCAGAGGGATACAGTAAACCTGAAATGAAGCATCGGAATCTGTAACTAGTGTCACAGGAATGGTTCAAAACATAGACAGTAAGAAGAGTCAGTATTCTTGTACTTAAGCGGCATTGTACCTTTTGTAAATAATACCGATGCAATTTCTGTGTTTCATCGTCAATAAGAAGCTCAGAGGGATATAGTAAACCTAAAGTGAAGAATCGGTATCTATAATTAGTGTCACAGGAATGGTTAAAAACATAGAGAGTAAGAAGAGTCAGTTTTCTTATACTTAAGTGGGCATTGTGCCTTTTGTATTTAATTCCGATGCTATTTGTGTGTTTCATCGTCAATAAGAAGGTCAGAGGGATACAGTAAACCTGAAGTGAAGCTTCGGAATCTATAACTAGTGTCACAGGAATGGTTCAAAACAGAGACAGTAAGAACAGTCAGTCTTTTTTTACTTAAGTCGGCATTGTGCCTTTTGTATTTAATTCCGATTCAATTTCTGTGTATCATCGTCAATAAGAAGGTCAGAGGGACACAGTAAACCTGAAGTGATGCATCGGAATCCATAACTAGTGTCACAGGAATGGTTCAAAACATAAACAGTAAGAAGAGTCAGTTTTCTTGTACTTAGGTCGGCATTGTGCCTTTCGTATTCAATTCCGATGCAATTTCTGTGTTTCATCGTCAATAAGAAGGTCAGAGAGATGCAGTAAACCTGAAGTGAAGCATCGGAATCTATAACTAGTGTCACAGGAATGGTTCAAAACATAAACAGAAGTAGAGTCAGTTTTCTTGTACTTAGGTCGGCATTGTGCCTTTTGTATTTAATTCCGATGCAATTTCTGTGTTTCATTGTCAATAAGAAGGTCAGAGTGATACAGTAAACCTGAAGTGAAGCATCGGAATCTATAACTAGTGTCACAGGAATGGTTCAAAGCATAGACAGTAAGAAGAGTCAGTTTTCTTGTACTTAAGTCGGAATTGTGATTTTTGTATGTAATTCCGATGCAATTTCTGTCTTTCGGCGTCAATAAGAAGGTCCAAGGGATACAGTAAACCTGAAGTGAAGCATCGGAATCTAAAACCGGTCTCAGAGGAAAGGTTCAAATCACAGGCAGTAAGAAGAGCCAGTCTTTTTGTACATGAGTCGGCATTGTGCCTTTTGTATTTTAATCCGATGCAATTTCTGTGTTTCATCGTCAAACGACGGTCAGTGGGATACAGTAAACCTGAAGTGAAGCATCGGCATCTATAACTAATGTCACAGGAATGGTTCAGAACATAGACAGGAGGTATAGCCAGTCTTCTTGTACTTGAGTCGGCATTGTGCCTTTTGTGTTTAATTCCGATGCAATTTCTGTGTTGCATCGTCAAACGACGGTCAGAGGGATACAGTAAACCTGAAGTGAAGCATCGGAATCTATAACTAGTGTCACAGGAATGGTTCAAAACATAGACAGTAAGAAGAGTCTGTTTTCTTGTACTTAAGTCGGCATTGTGCCTTTTCTATTTAATTCCGATGCAATTTCTGTGGTTCGTCGTCAATAACAATGTCCAAGGGATACAGTATACCTGAAGTGAAGCATCGGAATCTAAAACCGGTCTCACAGGAAAGGTTCAAAGCATGGATAGTAAGAAGAGCCAGTCTTCCTGTATTTGAGTCGACATTATGCCTTTTGTATTTAATTCCGATGCAATTTCTGTGTTACATCGTCAGTACGACGGTCAGAGGAATACAGTAAACTTGAAGTGAATAATCGGAATCTATAACTAGTGTCACAGGAATGGTTCAAAACATAGACAGAAAGAAGAGTCAGTTTTCTTGTACTTAAGTCTGCATTGTGCGTTTTGTATATAATTCCAATGCAATTTCTGTGTTTTATCGTCAATAAGAAGCTCAGAGGGATACAGTAAACCTGATGTGAAGCATCGGAATCGATAACTAGTGTCACAGGAATGGTTCAAACATTGCCAGTAAGAAGAGTCTGTTTTCTTGTACTTAAGTCTGCATTGTGCCTTTTGTATTCAATTCCGATGCAATTTCTGTGTTTCATCGTCAATACGAAGGTCAGGGGGATACAGTAAACCTGAAGCGAATCATCGGAATCTATAACTAGTGTCACAGGAATTGTTCAAAGGATAGACAGGAAGTATAGCCAGTCTTCTTGTACCTGAGTCGGCATTGTGCCTTTTGTATTTAATTCCGAAGCAATTTCTGTGTTTCATCGTGAATACGACGGTGAGAGGGATACAGTAAACCTGAAGTGAAGCATCGGAATCTATAACTAGTGTCACAGGAATAATTCAAAACATAGACAGTAAGAAGAGTCAGTCTTCTTTTACTTAAGTCGGCATTGTGCCTTTTGTATATATTTCCGATGCAATTTCTGTGTTTCATCGTCAATAAGGAGGTCAGAGGGATACAGTATACCTGAAGTGAAGCATCGGAATCTATAACTAGTGTCACAGGAATGGTTCAAAACCTAGACAGTAAGAAGAGTCAGTCTTCTTGTACTTAAGTCAGCATTGTGCCTTTTGTATTTAATTAAGATGCAATTTCTGTACTTCATCGTCAATAAGAAGGTCAAAGGGATACAGTGAACGTAAAGTGAAGCAATGGAGTCTATAACTAGTGTCACAGGGATGGTTCAAACATAGACAGTAAGAAGAGTCAGCCATCTTGTACTTATGTCGGCATTGTGCCTTTTATATATAAATCCGATGCAATTTATGTGTTTCATCGTCTATAAGAAGCTTAGAGGGATACAGTAAACCTGAAGTGAAGCATCGGAATCAATAACTAGTGTCACAGGAATTGTTCAAAACATAAACAGTAAAAAGAGTCAGTTTTCTTGTCCTTAAGTCGGCATTGTGCCTTTTGTATTTACTTCCGATGCAATTTCTGTGTTTCATCGTCAATAAGAATGTCAGAGGGATACAGTAAACCTGAAGTGAAGCATCGGAATCTATAACTAGGGTCACAGGAATGGTTCAAAACATAGACAGTAAGAAGAGTCAGTTTTCCTGTACTTAAGTCGGCATTGTGCCTTTTGTATGTACTTCCGATGCAATTTCTGTGTTTCATCGTCAATTAGAAGGTCAGAGGGATACAGTAAACCAGAAGTGAAGCGTCGGAATCTTCAACTAGTGTCACAGGAATGGTTCAAAACATGGACAGTAAGAAGAGTCAATTTTCTTGTACTTAAGTCGGCATTGTGCCTTTTCTATTAAATTCCGATGCAATTTCTGTGTTTTGGCGTCAATAAGAAGGTAAAAGTTATACAGTAAACCTGAAGTGAAGCATCGGAATCTAAAACCGGTCTCAGACGAAAGTTCAAAACATAGACAGTAAGAAGCGCCAGTCTTCTCGTACATGAGTCGGCATTGTTCCTTTTGTATTTAATTCCGATGCAATATCTGTGTTTCATCGGCAATAAGAAGGTCAGCTGGATACAGTAAACCTGAAGTGAATCGTCCGAATCTATAACTAGTGTCACAGGAATGGTTCAAAACATAGACAGGAAGTATAGCCAGTCTTCTTGTACTTGAGTCGGCATTGTTCCTTTTGTATTTAATTCCGAAGCAATTTCTGTGTTTCATCGTGAATACGACGGTGAGAGGGATACAGTAAACCTGAAGTGAAGCATCGGAATCTATAACTAGTGTCACAGGAATAATTTGAAACATAGACAGTAAGAAGAGTCAGTCTTCTTTTACTTAAGTCGGCATTGTGCCTTTTGTATATATTTCCGATGCAATTTCTGTGTTTCATCGGCAATAAGAAGGTCAGAGGGATACAGTAAACCTGAAGTGAAGCAACGGAATCTATAACTAGTGTCACAGGAGTGGTTCAAAACGTAGACAGTACGAAGAGTCAGTCTTCTTGTTCTGAAGTCGGCATTGTGCCTTTTGTATTTAATTAAGATGCAATTTCTGTGTTTCATCGTCAATAATAAGGTCAGAGGGATACAGTATACCTGAAGTGAAGCATCGGAATCTATAACTAGTGTCACAGGAATGGTTTAAAACGTAGACAGTAAGAAGAGTCAGTCTTCTTGTACTTAAGTCGGCATTGTGCCTTTTGTATTTAATTATGATGCAATTTCTGTACTTCATCGTCAATAAGAAGGTCAAAGGGATACAGTGAACGTGAAGTGAAGAAATGGAGTCTATAACTAGTGTCACAGGGATGGTTCAAAACATAGACAGTAAGAAGAGTCAGTTTTCGTGTACTTAAGTCGGCATTGTGCCTTTTGTATTTAATTCCGATGTAATTTCTGTGTTTCATCGTCAATAAGAAGGTCAGAGGGATACAGTAAACCTTAAGTGAAGCATCGGAATCTATTACTAGTGTTACAGGAATGGTTCAAAACATAGAGAGTAAGAAGAGTCAGTCTTTTTGTACTTAAGTCGGCATTATGCCTTTTGTATCTAATTCCGATACAATTTCTGTTTTTCATCGTCAATACGAAGGTCAGAGGGATACAGTAAACCTGAAGTGAAGCATCGGAATCTATAACTAGTGTCACAGGAATGGTACAAACATAGACAGTAAGAAGAGTCAGTTTTCTTGTACTTAAGTCGGCATTGTGCCTTTTGTATTTTAGTACGATGCAATTTCTGTGTTTCATCGTCAATAAGAAGGTCAGAGGTATACAGAAAACCTGAAGTGAAGCATCGTAATCTATAACTAGTGTCACAGGAATGGTTCAAAACATAGACATTAAGAAGAGTCAGTCTTTTTGTACTTAAGTCTGCTTTGTGCCTATTGTATTTAATTCCGATGCAATTTCTGTGTTTCATCGTCAATACGAATGTCAGAGGGATACAGTAAACCTGAAATGAAACAACTGAATCTATAACTAGTGTCAAAGGAATGGTTCAAAACATAGACAGTAAGAGGAGTCAGTCTTCTTGTACTTAAGTCGGCATTGTGCCTTTTGTATTTAGTTCCGATGCAATTTCTGTGTTTCATCGTCAATAAGAAGGTCAGAGGGATACAGTAAACCTGAAGCGAATCATCGGAATCTATAACTAGTGTCACAGGAATGGTTCAAAGTATAGACAGGAAGTATAGCCAGTCTTCTTGTAGTTGAGTCGGCATTGTGCTTTTGTATATATTTCCGATGCAATTTCTGTGTTTCATCGTCAATTAGAAGGTCAGAGGGATACAGTAAACCTGAAGTGAAGCATCGGAATCTTTAACTAGTGTCACAGGAATGGTTCAAATCATAGACAGCAAGAAGAGTCAATTTTCTTGTACTTAAGTCGGCATTGTGCCTTCTCTATTAAATTCCGATGCAATTTCTGTGTTTCGGCGTCGATAAGAAGGTCCAAGGGATACAGTAAACCTGAAGTGAAGCATCGGTATCTAAAACCGGTCTCAGAGGAAAGGTTCAAAACATAGACAGTAAGAAGAGCCAGTCTTCTTGTACATGAGTCGGCATTGTTCCTTTTGTATATAATTCCGATGCAATTTCTGTGTTTCATCGTCAATAGGAAGCTCAGAGGGATACAGTAAACCTGAAGTGAAGCATCGGAATCTATAACTAGTGTCACAGGAATGGTTCAAACATAGACAGTAAGAAGAGTCAGTTTTCTTGTACTTAAGTCGGCATTGTGCCTTTTGTATTTAATTCCGATGCTGTTTACGTGTTTCATCGTCAATAAGAAGGTCAGAGGGATACAGTAAACCGAAGTGAAGCGTCGGAATCTATAACTAGTGTCACAGGAGTGGTTCAAATCATAGACAGCAAGATGAGTCACTTTTCTTGTACTTAAGTCGGCATTGTGCCTTTTGTATTTAATTCCGGTGCAATTTCTGTGTTTCATCGTCAATAAGAAGGTCAGAGGGATACAGTAAACCTGAAGTGAAGAAACGGAATCTATAACTAGTGTCACAGGAATGGTTCAAAACATAGACAGTAAGAAGACTCAGTTTTCCTGTACTTAAGTCGGCATTGTGCTTTTTGTATGTAATTCCGATGCAATTTCTGTGTTTCATCGTCAATTAGAAGGTCAGATGGATACAGTAAACCTGAAGTGAAGCATCGGAATCTTTAACTAGTGTCACAGGAATAATTCAAATCATAGACAGTTAGGAGAGTCAGTTTTCCTGCATTTAAGTCGGGATTGTGCCTTTTGTATGTAATTCCGGTGCAATTTCTGTGTTTCATTGTCAATAAGAAGGTCAGAGGGATACAGTAAACCTGAAGCGAATCATCGGAATCTATAACTAGTGTCACAGGAATGGTTCAAAGCATAGACAGGAAGTATAGCCAGTCTTCTTGTACTTGAGTCGGCATTGTGCCTTTTGTATATATTTCCGATGCAATTTCTGTGTTTCATCGTTAATAAGAAGGTCAGAGGGATACAGTAAACCTGAAGTGAAGCATCGGAATCTAAAACCGGTCTCAGAGGAAAGTTCAAAACATAGACAGTAAGAAGACCCAGTCTTCTTGTACATGAGTCGGCATTGTTCCTTTTGTATTTAATTCCGATGCAATTTCTGTGTTTCATCGTCAATTAGAAGGTCAGATGGATACAGTAAACCTGAAGTGAAGCATCGGAATCTTTAACTAGTGTCACAGGAATGGTTCAAATCATAGACAGTTAGGAGAGTCGGTTTTCCTGCATTTAAGTCGGGATTGTGCCTTTTGTATGTAATTCCGGTGCAATTTCTGTGTTTCATTGTCAATAAGAAGGTCAGCTGGATACAGTAAACCTGAAGTGAATCGTCCGAATCTATAACTAGTGTCACAGGAATGGTTCAAAACATAGACAGGAAGTATAGCCAGTCTTCTTGTACTTGAGTCGGCATTGTGCCTTTTGTATTTCATTCCGAAGCAATTTCTGTGTTTCATCGTGAATACGACGGTGAGAGGGATACAGTAAACCTGAAGTGAAGCATCGGAATCTATAACTAGTGTCACAGGAATAATTCGAAACATAGACAGTAAGAAGAGTCAGTCTTCTTTTACTTAAGTCGGCATTGTGCCTTTTGTATATATTTCCGATGCAATTTCTGTGTTTCATCGGCAATAAGAAGGTCAGAGGGATACAGTAAACCTGAAGTGAAGCAACGGAATCTATAACTAGTGTCACAGGAGTGGTTCAAAACGTAGACAGTACGAAGAGTCAGTCTTCTTGTTCTGAAGTCGGCATTGTGCCTTTTGTATTTAATTAAGATGCAATTTCTGTGTTTCATCGTCAATAATAAGGTCAGAGGGATACAGTATACCTGAAGTGAAGCATCGGAATCTATAACTAGTGTCACAGGAATGGTTTAAAACGTAGACAGTAAGAACAGTCAGTCTTCTTGTACTTAAGTCGGCATTGTGCCTTTTGTATTTAATTATGATGCAATTTCTGTACTTCATCGTCAATAAGAAGGTCAAAGGGATACAGTGAACGTGAAGTGAAGAAATGGAGTCTATAACTAGTGTCACAGGGATGGTTCAAAACATAGACAGTAAGAAGAGTCAGTTTTCGTGTACTTAAGTCGGCATTGTGCCTTTTGTATTTAATTCCGATGTAATTTCTGTGTTTCATCGTCAATAAGAAGGTCAGAGGGATACAGTAAACCTTAAGTGAAGCATCGGAATCTATTACTAGTGTTACAGGAATGGTTCAAAACATAGAGAGTAAGAAGAGTCAGTCTTTTTGTACTTAAGTCGGCATTATGCCTTTTGTATCTAATTCCGATACAATTTCTGTTTTTCATCGTCAATACGAAGGTCAGAGGGATACAAGAAAACCTGAAGTGAAGCATCGGAATCTATAACTAGTGTCACAGGAATGGTACAAACATAGACAGTAAGAAGAGTCAGTTTTCTTGTACTTAAGTCGGCATTGTGCCTTTTGTATTTTAGTACGATGCAATTTCTGTGTTTCATCGTCAATAAGAAGGTCAGAGGTATACAGAAAACCTGAAGTGAAGCATCGTAATCTATAACTAGTGTCACAGGAATGGTTCAAAACATAGACATTAAGAAGAGTCAGTCTTTTTGTACTTAAGTCTGCTTTGTGCCTATTGTATTTAATTCCGATGCAATTTCTGTGTTTCATCGTCAATACGAATGTCAGAGGGATACAGTAAACCTGAAATGAAACAACTGAATCTATAACTAGTGTCAAAGGAATGGTTCAAAACATAGACAGTAAGAGGAGTCAGTCTTCTTGTACTTAAGTCGGCATTGTGCCTTTTGTATTTAGTTCCGATGCAATTTCTGTGTTTCATCGTCAATAAGAAGGTCAGAGGGATACAGTAAACCTGAAGCGAATCATCGGAATCTATAACTAGTGTCACAGGAATGGTTCAAAGCATAGACAGGAAGTATAGCCAGTCTTCTTGTACTTGAGTCGGCATTGTGCTTTTGTATATATTTCCGATGCAATTTCTGTGTTTCATCGTCAATTAGAAGGTCAGAGGGATACAGTAAACCTGAAGTGAAGCATCGGAATCTTTAACTAGTGTCACAGGAATGGTTCAAATCATAGACAGCAAGAAGAGTCAATTTTCTTGTACTTAAGTCGGCATTGTGCCTTCTCTATTAAATTCCGATGCAATTTCTGTGTTTCGGCGTCGATAAGAAGGTCCAAGGGATACAGTAAACCTGAAGTGAAGCATCGGTATCTAAAACCGGTCTCAGAGGAAAGGTTCAAAACATAGACAGTAAGAAGAGCCAGTCTTCTTGTACATGAGTCGGCATTGTTCCTTTTGTATATAATTCCGATGCAATTTCTGTGTTTCATCGTCAATAGGAAGCTCAGAGGGATACAGTAAACCTGAAGTGAAGCATCGGAATCTATAACTAGTGTCACAGGAATGGTTCAAACATAGACAGTAAGAAGAGTCAGTTTTCTTGTACTTAAGTCGGCATTGTGCCTTTTGTATTTTATTACGATGCAATTTCTGTGTTTCATCGTCAATAAGAAGGTCAGAGGGATACAGTATACCTGAAGTGAAGCATCGTAATCTATAACTAGTGTCACAGGAATGGTTCAAAACATAGACATTAAGAAGAGTCAGTCTTTTTGTACTTAAGTCTCCTTTGTGCATTTTGTATTTAATTCCGATGCAATTTCTGTGTTTCATCGTCAATACGAATGTCAGAGGGATACAGTAAACCTGAAATGAAACAACTGAATCTATAACTAGTGTCACAGGAATGGTTCAAAACATACACAGTAAGAGGAGTCAGTCTTCTTGCACTTAAGTCGGCATTGTGCCTTTTGTATTTAATTCCGATGCTGTTTACGTGTTTCATCGTCAATAAGAAGGTCAGAGGGATACAGTAAACCGAAGTGAAGCGTCGGAATCTATAACTAGTGTCACAGGAGTGGTTCAAATCATAGACAGCAAGATGAGTCACTTTTCTTGTACTTAAGTCGGCATTGTGCCTTTTGTATTTAATTCCGGTGCAATTTCTGTGTTTCATCGTCAATAAGAAGGTCAGAGGGATACAGTAAACCTGAAGTGAAGAAACGGAATCTATAACTAGTGTCACAGGAATGGTTCAAAACATAGACAGTAAGAAGACTCAGTTTTCCTGTACTTAAGTCGGCATTGTGCTTTTTGTATGTAATTCCGATGCAATTTCTGTGTTTCATCGTCAATTTGAAGGTCAGATGGATACAGTAAAGCTGAAGTGAAGCATCGGAATCTTTAACTAGTGTCACAGGAATGATTCAAATCATAGACAGTTAGGAGAGTCAGTTTTCCTGCATTTAAGTCGGGATTGTGCCTTTTGTATGTAATTCCGGTGCAATTTCTGTGTTTCATAGTCAATAAGAAGGTCAGAGGGATACAGTAAACCTGAAGCGAATCATCGGAATCTATAACTAGTGTCACAGGAATGGTTCAAAGCATAGACAGGAAGTATAGCCAGTCTTCTTGTACTTGAGTCGGCATTGTGCCTTTTGTATATATTTCCGATGCAATTTCTGTGTTTCATCGTTAATAAGAAGGTCAGAGGGATACAGTAAACCTGAAGTGAAGCATCGGAATCTAAAACCGGTCTCAGAGGAAAGTTCAAAACATAGACAGTAAGAAGACCAAGTCTTCTGTACATGAGTCGGCATTGTTCCTTTTGTATTTAATTCCGATGCAATTTCTGTGTTTCATCGTCAATTAGAAGGTCAGATGGATACAGTAAACCTGAAGTGAAGCATCGGAATCTTTAACTAGTGTCACAGGAATGGTTCAAATCATAGACAGTTAGGAGAGTCGGTTTTCTGCATTTAAGTCGGGATTGTGCCTTTTGTATGTAATTCCGGTGCAATTTCTGTGTTTCATTGTCAATAAGAAGGTCAGCTGGATACAGTAAACCTGAAGTGAATCGTCCGAATCTATAACTAGTGTCACAGGAATGGTTCAAAACATAGACAGGAAGTATAGCCAGTCTTCTTGTACTTGAGTCGGCATTGTGCCTTTTGTATTTAATTCCGAAGCAATTTCTGTGTTTCATCGTGAATACGACGGTGAGAGGGATACAGTAAACCTGAAGTGAAGCATCGGAATCTATAACTAGTGTCACAGGAATAATTCGAAACATAGACAGTAAGAAGAGTCAGTCTTCTTTTACTTAAGTCGGCATTGTGCCTTTTGTATATATTTCCGATGCAATTTCTGTGTTTCATCGGCAATAAGAAGGTCAGAGGGATACAGTAAACCTGAAGTGAAGAAACGGAATCTATAACTAGTGTCACAGGAGTGGTTCTAAACGTAGACAGTACGAAGAGTCAGTCTTCTTGTTCTGAAGTCGGCATTGTGCCTTTTGTATTTAATTAAGATGCAATTTCTGTGTTTCATCGTCAATAATAAGGTCAGAGGGATACAGTATACCTGAAGTGAAGCATCGGAATCTATAACTAGTGTCACAGGAATGGTTTAAAACGTAGACAGTAAGAAGAGTCAGTCTTCTTGTACTTAAGGCGGCATTGTGCCTTTTGTATTTAATTATGATGCAATTTCTATACTTTATCGTCAATAAGAAGGTCAAAGGGATACAGTGAACGTGAAGTGAAGAAATGGAGTCTATAACTAGTGTCACAGGGATGGTTCAAAACATAGACAGTAAGAAGAGTCAGTTTTCGTGTACTTAAGTCGGCATTGTGCCTTTTGTATTTAATTCCGATGCAATTTCTGTGTTTCATCGTCAATAAGAAGGTCACAGAGATACAGTAAACCTGAAGTGAAGCATCGGAATCAATAACTAGTGTCATAGGAATGGTTCAAAGCATAAACAGTAAATAGAGTCAGTTTTCTTGTCCTTATGTCGGCATTGTGCCTTTTGTATTTAGTTCCGATGCAATTTCTGTGTTTCATCGTCAAAAAGAAGGTCAGAGGGATACAGAAAACCTGAAGTGAAGCATCGGAATCTATAACTAGTCTCACAGGAATGGTTCAAAACATAGATAGTAAGAAGAGTCCGTTTTCCTGTACTTAAGTCGGCATTGTGCCTTTTGTATTTAATTCCGATGCAATTTCTGTGTTTCATCGTCAATTAGAACGTCAGAGGGATACAGTAAACCTGAAGTGAAGCATCGGAATCTTTAACTAGTGTCACAGGAATGGATCAAATCATAGACAGCAAGAAGAGTCAATTTTCTTGTACTTAAGTCGGCATTGTGCCTTCTCTATTAAATTCCGATGCAATTTCTGTGTTTCGGCGTCGATAAGAAGGTCCAAGGGAATCAGTAAACCTGAAGTGAAGCATCGGTATCTAAAACCGGTCTCAGAGGAAAGGTTCAAAACATAGACAGTAAGAAGAGCCAGTCTTCTTGTACATGAGTCGGCATTGTGCCTTTTGTATGTAATTCCGATGCAATTTCTGTGTATCATCGTCAATAAGAAGGTCAGCTGGATACAGTAAACCTGAAGCGAAGCATCGGAATCTATAACTAGTGTCACAGGAACGGTTCAAAACTTAGACAGGTAGTATAGCCAGTCTTCTTGTACTTGAGTCGGCATTGTGCATTTTGTATTTAATTCCGATGTAATTTCTGTGTTTCATCGTCAATAAGAGGGTCAGAGGGATACAGTAAACCTGAAGTGAAGCATCGGAATCTATAACTAGTGTCACAGGAATGGTTCAAACATAGACAGTAAGAAGAGTCAGTTTTCTTGTACTTAAGTCGGCATTGTGCCTTTTGTATTTTATTACGATGCAATTTCTGTGTTTCATCGTCAATAAGAAGGTCAGAGGTATACAGAAAACCTGAAGTGAAGCATCGTAATCTATAACTAGTGTCACAGGAATGGTTCAAAACATAGACATTAAGAAGAGTCAGTCTTTTTGTACTTAAGTCTGCTTTGTGCCTATTGTATTTAATTCCGATGCAATTTCTGTGTTTCATCGTCAATACGAATGTCAGAGGGATACAGTAAACCTGAAATGAAACAACTGAATCTATAACTAGTGTCAAAGGAATGGTTCAAAACATAGACAGTAAGAGGAGTCAGTCTTCTTGTACTTAAGTCGGCATTGTGCCTTTTGTATTTAATTCCGATGCAATTTCTGTGTTTCATCGTCAATAAGAAGGTCACAGAGATACAGTAAACCTGAAGTGAAGCATCGGAATCAATAACTAGTGTCACAGGAATGGTTCAAAACATAAACAGTAAATAGAGTCAGTTTTCTTGTCCTTATGTCGGCATTGTGCCTTTTGTATTTAGTTCCGATGCAATTTCTCTGTTTCATCGTCAATAAGAAGGTCAGAGGGATACAGAAAACCTGAAGTGAAGCATCGGAATCTATAACTAGTCTCACAGGAATGGTTCAAAACATAGATAGTAAGAAGAGTCCGTTTTCCTGTACTTAAGTCGGCATTGTGCCTTTTGTATTTAATTCCGATGCAATTTCTGTGTTTCATCGTCAATTAGAACGTCAGAGGGATACAGTAAACCTGAAGTGAAGCATCGGAATCTTTAACTAGTGTCACAGGAATGGATCAAATCATAGACAGCAAGAAGAGTCAATTTTCTTGTACTTAAGTCGGCATTGTGCCTTCTCTATTAAATTCCGATGCAATTTCTGTGTTTCGGCGTCGATAAGAAGGTCCAAGGGATACAGTAAACCTGAAGTGAAGCATCGGTATCTAAAACCGGTCTCAGAGGAAAGGTTCAAAACATAGACAGTAAGAAGAGCCAGTCTTCTTGTACATGAGTCGGCATTGTGCCTTTTGTATGTAATTCCGATGCAATTTCTGTGTATCATCGTCAATAAGAAGGTCAGCTGGATACAGTAAACCTGAAGCGAAGCATCGGAATCTATAACTAGTGTCACAGGAAGGGTTCAAAACTTAGACAGTTAGTATAGCCAGTCTTCTTGTACTTGAGTCGGCATTGTGCATTTTGTATTTAATTCCGATGCAATTTCTGTGACTCATCGTCAATAAGAAGGTCCAAGGAATACAGTAAACCTGAAGTGTAGCATCGGAATCTATAATAGTGTCACAGGAATGGTTCAAAAATTAGACTGAAAGAAGAGTCAGTGTTCTTGTTCTGAAGTCGGCATTGTGCCATTTGTATTTAATTAAGATGCAATTTCTGTGTTTCATCGTCAATAATAAAGGTCAGAGGGATACAGTATACCTGAAGTGAAGCATCGGAATCTATAACTAGTGTCACAGGAATGGTTCAAAACATAGACAGTAAGAAGAGTCAGTCTTCTTGTACTTAAGTCTGCATTGTGCCTTTTGTATATAATTCCGATGCAATTTCTGTGTTTCATCGTCAATAGGAAGCTCAGAGGGATACAGTAAACCTGAAGTGAAGCATCGGAATCTATAACTAGTGCCACAGGAATGGTTCAAACATAGACAGTAAGAAGAGTCAGTTTTCTTGTACTTAAGTCGGCATTGTGCCTTTTGTATTTTATTACGATGCAATTTCTGTGTTTCATCGTCAATAAGAAGGTCAGAGGGATACAGTAAACCTGAAGTGAAGCATCGTAATCTATAACTAGTGTCACAGGAATGGTTCAAAACATAGACATTAAGAAGAGTCAGTCTTTTTGTACTTAAGTCTCCTTTGTGCCTTTTGTATTTAATTCCTATGCAATTTCTGTGTTTCATCGTCAATATGAACGTCAGAGGGATACAGTAAACCTGAAATGAAACAACTGAATCTATATCTAGTGTCACAGGAATGGTTCAAAACATAGACAGTAAGAGGAGTCAGTCTTCTTGCACTTAAGTCGGCATTGTGCCTTTTGTATTTAATTCCGATGCTATTTACGTGTTTCATCGTCAATAAGAAGGTCAGAGGGATACAGTAAACCGAAGTGAAGCGTCGGAATCTATAACTAGTGTCACAGGTGTGGTTCAAATCATAGACAGCAAGATGAGTCACTTTCTTGTACTTAAGTGGGCATTGTGCCTTTTGTATTTAATTCCGGTGCAATTTCTGTGTTTCATCGTCAATAAGACGGTCAGAGGGATACAGTAATCCTGAAGTGAAGCATCGGAATCTATAACTAGTGTCACAGGAATGGTTCAAAACATAGACAGTAAGAAGGGTCAGTGTTCTTGTACTGAAGTCGGCATTGTGCCTTTTGTATTTAATTAAGATGCAATTTCTGTGTTTCATCGTCAATAATAAGGTCAGAGGGATACAGTAAACCTGAAGTGAAGCATCGGAATCTATAAGTAGTGTCACAGGAATGGTTCAAAACATAGACAGTAAGAAGAAGCAGTCTTCTTGTACTTAAGTCGCCATTGTGCCTTTTGTATTTAATTCCGATGCAATATCTGTGTTTCATCGTCAATACGAAGGTCAGAGGGATACAGTAAACCTGAAGTGAAGCATCGGAATCTATAACTAGTGTCACAGGAATGGTTCAAAACATAGACAGTAAGAAGAGTCAGTTTTCCTGTACTTAAGTCGGCATTGTGCTTTTTGTATGTAATTCCGATGCAATTTCTGTGTTTCATCGTCAATTAGAAGGTCAGATGGATACAGTAAACCTGAAGTGAAGCATCGGAATCTTTAACTAGTGTCACAGGAATGGTTCAAATCATAGACAGTTAGAAGAGTCAGTTTTCCTGCATTTAAGTCGGCATTGTGCCTTTTGTATGTAATTCCGGTGCAATTTCTGTGTTTCATTGTCAATAAGAAGGTCAGAGGGATACAGCAAACCTGAAGCGAATCATCGGAATCTATAACTAGTGTCACAGGAATGGTTCAAAGCATAGACAGGAAGTATAGCCAGTCTTATTGTACTTCAGTCGGCATTGTGCCTTTTGTATATATTTCCGATGCAATTTCTGTGTTTCATCGTGAATAAGAAGGTCAGAGGGATACAGTAAACCTGAAGTGAAGCATCGGAATCTAAAACCGGTCTCAGAGGAAAGTTTAAAACATAGTCAGTAAGAAGAGCCAGTCTTCTTGTACATGAGTCGGCATTGTTCCTTTTGTATTTAATTCCGATGCAATATCTGTGTTTCATCGTCAATAAGAAGGTCAGCTGGATACAGTAAACCTGAAGTGAATCGTCCGAATCTATAACTAGTGTCACAGGAATGTTTCAAAACATAGACAGGAATTATAGCCAGTCTTCTTGTACTTGAGTCGGCATTGTGCCTTTTGTATTTAATTCCGAAGCAATTTCTGTGTTTCATCGTGAATACGACGGTGAGAGGGATACAGTAAACCTGAAGTGAAGCATCGGAATCTATAACTAGTGTCACAGGAATAATTCGAAACATAGACAGTACGAAGAGTCAGTCTTCTTGTTCTGAAATCGGCATTGTGCCTTTTGTATTTAATTAAGATGCAATTTCTGTGTTTCATCGTCAATAATAAGGTCAGAGGGATACAGTATACCTGAAGTGAAGCATCGGAATCTATAACTAGTGTCACAGGAATGGTTTAAAACGTAGACAGTAAGAAGAGTCAGTCTTCTTGTACTTAAGTCGGCATTGTGCCTTTTGTATTTAATTATGATGCAATTTCTATACTTCATCGTCAATACGAATGTCAGAGGGATACAGTAAACCTGAAATGAAACAACTGAATCTATAACTAGTGTCAAAGGAATGGTTCAAAACATAGACAGTAAAAGGAGTCAGTCTTCTTGTACTTAAGTCGGCATTGTGCTTTTGTATTTAATTCCGATGCAATTTCTGTGTTTCATCGTCAATAAGAAGGTCACAGAGATACAGTAAACCTGAAGTGAAGCATCGGAATCAATAACTAGTGTCACAGGAATGGTTCAAAACATAAACAGTAAATAGAGTCAGTTTTCTTGTCCTTATGTCGGCATTGTGCCTTTTGTATTTAGTTCCGATGCAATTTCTGTGTTTCATCGTCAATAAGAAGGTCAGAGGGATACAGAAAACCTGAAGTGAAGCATCGGAATCTATAACTAGTCTCACAGGAATGGTTCAAAACATAGATAGTAAGAAGAGTCCGTTTTCCTGTACTTAAGTCGGCATTGTGCCTTTTGTATTTAATTCCGATGCAATTTCTGTGTTTCATCGTCAATTAGAACGTCAGAGGGATACAGTAAACCTGAAGTGAAGTATCGGAATCTTTAACTAGTGTCACAGGAATGGATCAAATCATAGACAGCAAGAAGAGTCAATTTTCTTGTACTTAAGTCGGCATTGTGCCTTCTCTATTAAATTCCGATGCAATTTCTGTGTTTCGGCGTCGATAAGAAGGTCCAAGGGATACAGTAAACCTGAAGTGAAGCATCGGTATCTAAAACCGGTCTCAGAGGAAAGGTTCAAAACATAGACAGTAAGAAGAGCCAGTCTTCTTGTACATGAGTCGGCATTGTGCCTCTTGTATGTAATTCCGATGCAATTTCTGTGTATCATCGTCAATAAGAAGGTCAGCTGGATACAGTAAACCTGAAGCGAAGCATCGGAATCTATAACTAGTGTCACAGGAACGGTTCAAAACTTAGACAGGTAGTATAGCCAGTCTTCTTGTACTTGAGTCGGCATTGTGCATTTTGTATTTAATTCCGATGCAATTTCTGTGACTCATCGTCAATAAGAAGGTCCAAGGAATACAGTAAACCTGAAGTGTAGCATCGGAATCTATAATAGTGTCACAGGAATGGTTCAAAAATTAGACTGAAAGAAGAGTCAGTGTTCTTGTTCTGAAGTCGGCATTGTGCCATTTGTATTTAATTAAGATGCAATTTCTGTGTTTCATCGTCAATAATAAAGGTCAGAGGGATACAGTATACCTGAAGTGAAGCATCGGAATCTATAACTAGTGTCACAGGAATGGTTCAAAACATAGACAGTAAGAAGAGTCAGTCTTTTTGTACTTAAGTCTCCTTTGTGCCTTTTGTATTTAATTCCGATGCAATTTCTGTGTTTCATCGTCAATACGAACGTCAGAGGGATACAGTAAACCTGAAATGAAACAACTGAATCTATATCTAGTGTCAGAGGAATGGTTCAAAACATAGACAGTAAGAGGAGTCAGTCTTCTTGCACTTAAGTCGGCATTGTGCCTTTTGTATTTAATTCCGAAGCTATTTACGTGTTTCATCGTTAATAAGAAGGTCAGAGGGATACAGTAAACCGAAGTGAAGCGTCGGAATCTATAACTAGTGTCACAGGTGTGGTTCAAATCATAGACAGCAAGATGAGTCACTTTTCTTGTACTTAAGTGGGCATTGTGCCTTTTGTATTTAATTCCGGTGCAATTTCTGTGTTTCATCGCCAATAAGAAGGTCAGAGGGATACAGTAATCCTGAAGTGAAGCATCGGAATCTATAACTAGTGTCACAGGAATGGTTCAAAACATAGACAGTAAGAAGGGTCAGTGTTCTTGTACTGAAGTCGGCATTGTGCCTTTTGTATTTAATTAAGATGCAATTTCTGTGTTTCATCGTCAATAATAAGGTCAGAGGGATACAGTAAACCTGAAGTGAAGCATCGGAATCTATAAGTAGTGTCACAGGAATGGTTCAAAACATAGACAGTAAGAAGAAGCAGTCTTCTTGTACTTAAGTCGCCATTGTGCCTTTTGTATTTAATTCCGATGCAATATCTGTGTTTCATCGTCAATACGAAGGTCAGAGGGATACAGTAAACCTGAAGTGAAGCATCGGAATCTATAACTAGTGTCACAGGAATGGTTCAAAACGTAGACAGTAAGAAGAGTCAGTTTTCCTGTACTTAAGTCGGCATTGTGCTTTTTGTATGTAATTCCGATGCAATTTCTGTGTTTCATCGTCAATTAGAAGGTCAGATGGATACAGTAAACCTGAAGTGAAGCATCGGAATCTTTAACTAGTGTCACAGGAATGGTTCAAATCATAGACAGTTAGAAGAGTCAGTTTTCCTGCATTTAAGTCGGCATTGTGCCTTTTGTATGTAATTCCGGTGCAATTTCTGTGTTTCATTGTCAATAAGAAGGTCAGAGGGATACAGTAAACCTGAAGCGAATCATCGGAATCTATAACTAGTGTCACAGGAATGGTTCAAAGCATAGACAGGAAGTATAGCCAGTCATATTGCACTTCAGTCGGCATTGTGCCTTTTGTATATATTTCCGACGCAATTTCTGTGTTTCATCGTTAATAAGAAGGTCAGAGGGATACAGTAAACCTGAAGTGAAGCATCGGAATCTAAAACCGGTCTCAGAGGAAAGTTTAAAACATAGTCAGTAAGAAGAGCCAGTCTTCTTGTACATGAGTCGGCATTGTTCCTTTTGTATTTAATTCCGATGCAATATCTGTGTTTCATCGTCAATAAGAAGGTCAGCTGGATACAGTAAACCTGAAGTGAATCGTCCGAATCTATAACTAGTGTCACAGGAATGTTTCAAAACATAGACAGGAATTATAGCCAGTCTTCTTGTACTTGAGTCGGCATTGTGCCTTTTGTATTTAATTCCGAAGCAATTTCTGTGTTTCATCGTGAATACGACGGTGAGAGGGATACAGTAAACCTGAAGTGAAGCATCGGAATCTATAACTAGTGTCACAGGAATAATTCGAAACATAGACAGTAAGAAGAGTCAGTCTTCTTTTACTTAAGTCGGCATTGTGCCTTTTGTATATATTTCCGATGCAATTTCTGTGTTTCATCGGCAATAATAAGGTCAGAGGGATACAGTATACCTGAAGTGAAGCTTCGGAATCTATAACTAGTGTCACAGGAATGGTTTAAAACGTAGACAGTAAGAAGAGTCAGTCTTCTTGTACTTTAGTCGGCATTGTGCCTTTTGTATTTAATTATGATGCAATTTCTATACTTCATCGTCAATAAGAAGGTCAAAGGGATACAGTGAACGTGAAGTGAAGAAATGGAGTCTATAACTAGTGTCACAGGGATGGTTCAAAACATAGACAGTAAGAAGAGTCAGTTTTCGTGTACTTAAGTCGGCATTGTGCCTTTTGTATTTAATTCCGATGTAATTTCTGTGTTTCATCGTCAATAAGAAGGTCAGAGGGATACAGTAAACCTGAAGTGAAGCATCGGAATCTATAACTAGTGTCACAGGAATGGTTCAAACATAGACAGTAAGAAGAGTCAGTTTTCGTGTACTTAAGTCGGCATTGTGCCTTTTGTATTTAATTCCGATGTAATTTCTGTGTTTCATCGTCAATAAGAAGGTCAGAGGGATACAGTAAACCTGAAGTGAAGCATCGTAATCTATAACTAGTGTCACAGGAATGGTTCAAAACATAGACATTAAGAAGAGTCAGTCTTTTTGTACTTAAGTCTGCTTTGTGCCTATTGTATTTAATTCCGATGCAATTTCTGTGTTTCATCGTCAATACGAATGTCAGAGGGATACAGTAAACCTGAAATGAAACAACTGAATCTATAACTAGTGTCAAAGGAATGGTTCAAAACATAGACAGTAAGAGGAGTCAGTCTTCTTGTACTTAAGTCGGCATTGTGCCTTTTGTATTTAATTCCGATGCAATTTCTGTGTTTCATCGTCAATAAGAAGGTCACAGAGATACAGTAAACCTGAAGTGAAGCATCGGAATCAATAACTAGTGTCACAGGAATGGTTCAAAACATAAACAGTAAATAGAGTCAGTTTTCTTGTCCTTATGTCGGCATTGTGCCTTTTGTATTTAGTTCCGATGCAATTTCTGTGTTTCATCGTCAATAAGAAGGTCAGAGGGATACAGAAAACCTGAAGTGAAGCATCGGAATCTATAACTAGTCTCACAGGAATGGTTCAAAACATAGATAGTAAGAAGAGTCCGTTTTCCTGTACTTAAGTCGGCATTGTGCCTTTTGTATTTAATTCCGATGCAATTTCTGTGTTTCATCGTCAATTAGAACGTCAGAGGGATACAGTAAACCTGAAGTGAAGCATCGGAATCTTTAACTAGTGTCACAGGAATGGATCAAATCATAGACAGCAAGAAGAGTCAATTTTCTTGTACTTAAGTCGGCATTGTGCCTTCTCTATTAAATTCCGATGCAATTTCTGTGTTTCGGCGTCGATAAGAAGGTCCAAGGGATACAGTAAACCTGAAGTGAAGCATCGGTATCTAAAACCGGTCTCAGAGGAAAGGTTCAAAACATAGACAGTAAGAAGAGCCAGTCTTCTTGTACATGAGTCGGCATTGTGCCTTTTGTATGTAATTCCGATGCAATTTCTGTGTATCATCGTCAATAAGAAGGTCAGCTGGATACAGTAAACCTGAAGCGAAGCATCGGAATCTATAACTTGTGTCACAGGAACGGTTCAAACCTTAGACAGGTAGTATAGCCAGTCTTCTTGTACTTGAGTCGGCATTGTGCCTTTTGTATTTAATTCCGATGCAATTTCTGTGACTCATCGTCAATAAGAAGGTCCAAGGAATACAGTAAACCTGAAGTGTAGCATCGGAATCTATAATAGTGTCACAGGAATGGTTCAAAAATTGACTGAAAGAAGAGTCAGTGTTCTTGTTCTGAAGTCGGCATTGTGCCATTTGTATTTAATTAAGATGCAATTTCTGTGTTTCATCGTCAATAATAAAGGTCAGAGGGATACAGTATACCTGAAGTGAAGCATCGGAATGTATAACTAGTGTCACAGGAATGGTTCAAAACATAGACAGTAAGAAGAGTCAGTCTTCTTGTACTTAAGTCTGCATTGTGCCTTTTGTATATAATTCGGATGCAATTTCTGTGTTTCATCGTCAATAGGAAGCTCAGAGGGATACAGTAAACCTGAAGTGAAGCATCGGAATCTATAACTAGTGTCACAGGAATGGTTGAAACATAGACAGTAAGAAGAGTCAGTTTTCTTGTACTTAAGTCGGCATTGTGCCTTTAGTATTTTATTACGATGCAATTTCTGTGTTTCATCGTCAATAAGAAGGTCAGAGGGATACAGTAAACCTGAAGTGAAGCATCGTAATCTATAACTAGTGTCACAGGAATGGTTCAAAACATAGACATTAAGAAGAGTCAGTCTTTTTGTACTTAAGTCTCCTTTGTGCCTTTTGTATTTAATTCCGATGCAATTTCTGTGTTTCATCGTCAATACGAACGTCAGAGGGATACAGTAAACCTGAAATGAAACAACTGAATCTATATCTAGTGTCACAGGAATGGTTCAAAACATAGACAGTAAGAGGAGTCAGTCTTCTTGCACTTAAGTCGGCATTGTGCCTTTTGTATTTAATTCCGATGCTATTTACGTGTTTCATCGTCAATAAGAAGGTCAGAGGGATACAGTAAACCGAAGTGAAGCGTCGGAATCTATAACTAGTGTCACAGGTGTGGTTCAAATCATAGACAGCAAGATGAGTCACTTTTCTTGTACTTAAGTGGGCATTTTGCCTTTTGTATTTAATTCCGGTGCAATTTCTGTGTTTCATCGTCAATAAGAAGGTCAGAGGGATACAGTAATCCTGAAGTGAAGCATCGGAATCTATAACTAGTGTCACAGGAATGGTTCAAAACATAGACAGTAAGAAGGGTCAGTGTTCTTGTACTGAAGTCGGCATTGTGCCTTTTGTATTTAATTAAGATGCAATTTCTGTGTTTCATCGTCAATGATAAAGTCAGAGGGATACAGTAAACCTGAAGTGAAGCATCGGAATCTATAACTAGTGTCACAGGAATGGTTCAAAGCATAGACAGGAAGTATAGCCAGTCTTATTGTACTTCAGTCGGCATTGTGCCTTTTGTATATATTTCCGATGCAATTTCTGTCTTTCATCGTTAATAAGAAGGTCAGAGGGATACAGTAAACCTGAAGTGAAGCATCGGAATCTAAAACCGGTCTCAGAGGGAAGTTCAAAACATAGTCAGTAAGAAGAGCCAGTCTTCTTGTACATGAGTCGGCATTGTTCCTTTTGTATTTAATTCCGATGCAATATCTGTGTTTCATCGTCAATAAGAAGGTCAGCTGGATACAGTAAACCTGAAGTGAATCGTCCGAATCTATAACTAGTGTCACAGGAATGTTTCAAAACATAGACAGGAATTATAGCCAGTCTTCTTGTACTTGAGTCGGCATTGTGCCTTTTGTATTTAATTCCGAAGCAATTTCTGTGTTTCATCGTGAATACGACGGTGAGAGGGATACAGTAAACCTGAAGTGAAGCATCGGAATCTATAACTAGTGTCACAGGAATAATTCGAAACATAGACAGTAAGAAGAGTCAGTCTTCTTTTACTTAAGTCGGCATTGTGCCTTTTGTATATATTTCCGATGTAATTTCTGTGTTTCATCGGCAATAAGAAGGTCAGAGGGATACAGTAAACCTGAAGTGAAGCAACGGAAACTATAACTAGTGTCACAGGAGTGGTTCAAAACGTAGACAATACGAAGAGTCAGTCTTCTTGTCCTGAACTCGGCATTGTGCCTTTTGTATTTAATTAAGATGCAATTTCTGTGTTTCATCGTCAATAATAAGGTCAGAGGGATACAGTATACCTGAAGTGAAGCATCGGAATCTATAACTAGTGTCACAGGAATGGTTTAAAACGTAGACAGTAAGAAGAGTCAGTCTTCTTGTACTTAAGTCGGCATTGTGCCTTTTGTATTTAATTATGATGCAATTTCTGTACTTCATCGTCAATAAGAAGGTCAAAGGGAAACAGTGAACGTGAATTGAAGAAATGGAGTCTATAACTAGTGTCACAGGGATGGTTCAAAACATAGACAGTAAGAAAAGTCAGTTTTCGTGTACTTAAGTCGGCATTGTGCCTTCTCTATTAAATTCCGATGCAATTTCTGTGTTTCGGCGTCGATAAGAAGGTCCAAGGGATACAGTAAACCTGAAGTGAAGCATCGGTATCTAAAACCGGTCTCAGAGGAAAGGTTCAAAACATAGACAGTAAGAAGAGCCAGTCTTCTTGTACATGAGTCGGCATTGTGCCTTTTGTATGTAATTCCGATGCAATTTCTGTGTATCATCGTCAATAAGAAGGTCAGCTGGATACAGTAAACCTGAAGCGAAGCATCGGAATCTATAACTAGTGTCACAGGAACGGTTCAAAACTTAGACAGGTAATATAGCCAGTCTTCTTGTACTTGAGTCGGCATTGTGAATTTTGTATTTAATTCCGATGCAATTTCTGTGACTCATCGTCAATAAGAAGGTCCAAGGAATACAGTAAACCTGAAGTGTAGCATCGGAATCTATAATAGTGTCACAGGAATGGTTCAAAAATTAGACTGAAAGAAGAGTCAGTGTTCTTGTTCTGAAGTCTTCATTGTGCCATTTGTATTTTATTAAGATGTTAATTTCTGTGTTTCATCGTCAATAATAAAGGTCAGAGGGATACAGTATACCTGAAGTGAAGCATCGGAATCTATAACTAGTGTCACAGGAATGGTTCAAAACATAGACAGTAAGAAGAGTCAATCTTCTTGTACTTAAGTCTGCATTGTGCCTTTTGTATATAATTCCGATGCAATTTCTGTGTTGCATCGTCAATAGGAAGCTCAGAGGGATACAGTAAACCTGAAGTGAAGCATCGGAATCTATAACTAGTGTCACAGGAATGGTTCAAACATAGACAGTAAGAAGAGTCAGTTTTCTTGTACTTAAGTCGGCATTGTGCCGTTTGTATTTTATTACGATGCAATTTCTGTGTTTCATCGTCAATAAGAAGGTCAGAGGGATACAGTAAACCTGAAGTGAAGCATCGTAATCTATAACTAGTGTCACAGGAATGGTTCAAAACATAGACATTAAGAAGAGTCAGTCTTTTTGTACTTAAGTCTCCTTTGTGCCTTTTGTATTTAATTCCGATGCAATTTCTGTGTTTCATCGTCAATACGAACGTCAGAGGGATACAGTAAACCTGAAATGAAACAACTGAATCTATATCTAGTGTCACAGGAATGGTTCAAAACATAGACAGTAAGAGGAGTCAGTCTTCTTGCACTTAAGTCGGCATTGTGCCTTTTGTATTTAATTCCGATGCTATTTACGTGTTTCATCGTCGATAAGAAGGTCAGAGGTATACAGTAAACCGAAGTGAAGCGTCGGAATCTATAACTAGTGTCACAGGTGTGGTTCATATCATAGACAGCAAGATGAGTCACTTTTCTTGTACTGAAGTGGGCATTGTGCCTTTTGTATTTAATTCCGGTGCAATTTCTGTGTTTCATCGTCAATAAGAAGGTCAGAGGGATACAGTAATCCTGAAGTGAAGCATCGGAATCTATAACTAGTGTCACAGGAATGGTTCAAAACATAGTCAGTAAGAAGGGTCAGTGTTCTTGTACTGAAGTCGGCATTGTGCCTTTTGTATTTAATTAAGATGCAATTTCTGTGTTTCATCGTCAATAATAAGGTCAGAGGGATACAGTAAACCTGAAGTGAAGCATCGGAATCTATAAGTAGTGTCACAGGAATGGTTCAAAACATAGACAGTAAGAAGAAGCAGTCTTCTTGTACTTAAGTCGCCATTGTGCCTTTTGTATTTAATTCCAATGCAATATCTGTGTTTCATCGTCAATACGAAGGTCAGAGGGATACAGTAAACCTGAAGTGAAGCATCGGAATCTATAACTAGTGTCACAGGAATGGTTCAAAACATAGACAGTAAGAAGAGTCAGTTTTCCTGTACTTAAGTCGGCATTGTGCTTTTTGTATGTAATTCCGATGCAATTTCTGTGTTTCATCGTCAATTAGAAGGTCAGATGGATACAGTAAACCTGAAGTGAAGCATCGGAATCTTTAACTAGTGTCACAGGAATGGTTCAAATCATAGACAGTTAGAAGAGTCAGTTTTCCTGCATTTAAGTCGGCATAGTGCCTTTTGTATGTAATTCCGGTGCAATTTCTGTGTTTCATTGTCAATAAGAAGGTCAGAGGGATACAGTAAACCTGAAGCGAATCATCGGAATCTATAACTAGTGTCACAGGAAAGGTTCAAAGCATAGACAGGAAGTATAGCCAGTCTTATTGTACTTCAGTCGGCATTGTGCCTTTTGTATAAATTTCCGATGCAATTTATGTGTTTCATCGTTAATAAGAAGGTCAGAGGGATACAGTAAACCTGAAGTGAAGCATCGGAATCTAAAACCGGTCTCAGAGGAAAGTTCAAAACATAGTCAGTAAGAAGAGCCAGTCTTCTTGTACATGAGTCGGCATTGTTCCTTTTGTATTTAATTCCGATGCAATATCTGTGTTTCATCGTCAATAAGAAGGTCAGCTGGATACAGTAAACCTGAAGTGAATCGTCCGAATCTATAACTAGTGTCACAGGAATGTTTCAAAACATAGACAGGAATTATAGCCAGTCTTCTTGTACTTGAGTCGGCATTGTGCCTTTTGTATTTAATTCCGAAGCAATTTCTGTGTTTCATCGTGAATACGACGGTGAGAGGGATACAGTAAACCTGAAGTGAAGCATCGGAATCTATAACTAGTGTCACAGGAATAATTCGAAACATAGACAGTAAGAAGAGTCAGTCTTCTTTTACTTAAGTCGGCATTGTGCCTTTTGTATATATTTCCGATGTAATTTCTGTGTTTCATCGGCAATAAGAAGGTCAGAGGGATACAGTAAACCTGAAGTGAAGCAACGGAAACTATAACTAGTGTCACAGGAGTGGTTCAAAACGTAGACAATACGAAGAGTCAGTCTTCTTGTCCTGAAGTCGGCATTGTGCCTTTTGTATTTAATTAAGATGCAATTTCTGTGTTTCATCGTCAATAATAAGGTCAGAGGGATACAGTATACCTGAAGTGAAGCATCGGAATCTATAACTAGTGTCACAGGAATGGTTTAAAACGTAGACAGTAAGAAGAGTCAGTCTTCTTGTACTTAAGTCGGCATTGTGCCTTTTGTATTTAATTATGATGCAATTTCTGTACTTCATCGTCAATAAGAAGGTCAAAGGGAAACAGTGAACGTGAATTGAAGAAATGGAGTCTATAACTAGTGTCACAGGGATGGTTCAAAACATAGACAGTAAGAAAAGTCAGTTTTCGTGTACTTAAGTCGGCATTGTGCCTTCTCTATTAAATTCCGATGCAATTTCTGTGTTTCGGCGTCGATAAGAAGGTCCAAGGGATACAGTAAACCTGAAGTGAAGCATCGGTATCTAAAACCGGTCTCAGAGGAAAGGTTCAAAACATAGACAGTAAGAAGAGCCAGTCTTCTTGTACATGAGTCGGCATTGTGCCTTTTGTATGTAATTCCGATGCAATTTCTGTGTATCATCGTCAATAAGAAGGTCAGCTGGATACAGTAAACCTGAAGCGAAGCATCGGAATCTATAACTAGTGTCACAGGAACGGTTCAAAACTTAGACAGGTAATATAGCCAGTCTTCTTGTACTTGAGTCGGCATTGTGCCTTTTGTATTTAATTCCGATGCAATTTCTGTGACTCATCGTCAATAAGAAGGTCCAAGGAATTCAGTAAACCTGAAGTGTAGCATCGGAATCTATAATAGTGTCACAGGAATGGTTCAAAAATTAGACTGAAAGAAGAGTCAGTGTTCTTGTTCTGAAGTCGGCATTGTGCCATTTGTATTTTATTAAGATGTTAATTTCTGTGTTTCATCGTCAATAATAAAGGTCAGAGGGATACAGTATACCTGAAGTGAAGCATCGGAATCTATAACTAGTGTCACAGGAATGGTTCAAAACATAGACAGTAAGAAGAGTCAGTCTTCTTGTACTTAAGTCTGCATTGTGCCTTTTGTATATAATTCCGATGCAATTTCTGTGTTGCATCGTCAATAGGAAGCTCAGAGGGATACAGTAAACCTGAAGTGAAGCATCGGAATCTATAACTAGTGTCACAGGAATGGTTCAAACATAGACAGTAAGAAGAGTCAGTTTTCTTGTACTTAAGTCGGCATTGTGCGTTTGTATTTTATTACGATGCAATTTCTGTGTTTCATCGTCAATAAGAAGGTCAGAGGGATACAGTAAACCTGAAGTGAAGCATCGTAATCTATAACTAGTGTCACAGGAATGGTTCAAAACATAGACATTAAGAAGAGTCAGTCTTTTTGTACTTAAGTCTCCTTTGTGCCTTTTGTATTTAATTCCGATGCAATTTCTGTGTTTCATCGTCAATACGAACGTCAGAGGGATACAGTAAACCTGAAATGAAACAACTGAATCTATATCTAGTGTCACAGGAATGGTTCAAAACATAGACAGTAAGAGGAGTCAGTCTTCTTGCACTTAAGTCGGCATTGTGCCTTTTGTATTTAATTCCGATGCTATTTACGTGTTTCATCGTCAATAAGAAGGTCAGAGGGATACAGTAAACCGAAGTGAAGCGTCGGAATCTATAACTAGTGTCACAGGTGTGGTTCATATCATAGACAGCAAGATGAGTCACTTTTCTTGTACTTAAGTGGGCATTGTGCCTTTTGTATTTAATTCCGGTGCAATTTCTGTGTTTCATCGTCAATAAGAAGGTCAGAGGGATACAGTAATCCTGAAGTGAAGCATCGGAACCTATAACTAGTGTCACAGGAATGGTTCAAAACATAGACAGTAAGAAGGGTCAGTGTTCCTGTACTGAAGTCGGCATTGTGCCTTTTGTATTTAATTAAGATGCAATTTCTGTGTTTCATCGTCAATAATAAGGTCAGAGGGATACAGTAAACCTGAAGTGAAGCATCGGAATCTATAAGTAGTGTCACAGGAATGGTTCAAAACATAGACAGTAAGAAGAAGCAGTCTTCTTGTACTTAAGTCGCCATTGTGCCTTTTGTATTTAATTCCAATGCAATATCTGTGTTTCATCGTCAATACGAAGGTCAGAGGGATACAGTAAACCTGAAGTGAAGCATCGGAATCTATAACTAGTGTCACAGGAATGGTTCAAAACATAGACAGTAAGAAGAGTCAGTTTTCCTGTACTTAAGTCGGCATTGTGCTTTTTGTATGTAATTCCGATGCAATTTCTGTGTTTCATCGTCAATTAGAAGGTCAGATGGATACAGTAAACCTGAAGTGAAGCATCGGAATCTTTAACTAGTGTCACAGGAATGGTTCAAATCATAGACAGTTAGAAGAGTCAGTTTTCCTGCATTTAAGTCGGCATAGTGCCTTTTGTATGTAATTCCGGTGCAATTTCTGTGTTTCATTGTCAATAAGAAGGTCAGAGGGATACAGTAAACCTGAAGCGAATCATCGGAATCTATAACTAGTGTCACAGGAATGGTTTAAAACGTAGACAGTAAGAAGAGTCAGTCTTCTTGTACTTAAGTCGGCACTGTGCCTTTTGTATTTAATTATGATGCAATTTCTGTACTTCATCGTCAATAAGAAGGTCAAAGGGAAACAGTGAACGTGAATTGAAGAAATGGAGTCTATAACTAGTGTCACAGGGATGGTTCAAAACATAGAAAGTAAGAAGAGTCAGTTTTCGTGTACTTAAGTCGGCATTGTGCCTTTTGTATTTAATTCCGATGTAATTTCTGTTTTTCATCGTCAATACGAAGGTCAGAGGGATACAGTAAACCTTAAGTGAAGCATCGGAATCTATTACTAGTGTTACAGGAATGGTTCAAAACATAGAGAGTAAGAAGAGTCAGTCTTTTTGTACTTAAGTCGGCATTGTGCCTTTTGTATCTAATTCCGATGCAATTTCTGTGTTTCATCGTCAATACGAAGGTCAGAGGGATACAGTAAACCTGAAGTGAAGCATCGGAATCTATAACTAGTGTCACAGGAATGGTTCAAACATAGACAGTAAGAAGAGTCAGTTTTCTTGTACTTAAGTCGGCGTTGTGCCTTTTGTATTTTATTACGATGCAATTTCTGTGTTTCATCGTCAATAAGAAGGTCAGAGGTATACAGAAAACCTGAAGTGAAGCATCGTAATCTATAACTAGTGTCACAGGAATGGTTCAAAACATAGACATTAAGAAGAGTCAGTCTTTTTGTACTTAAGTCTGCTTTGTGCCTATTGTATTTAATTCCGATGCAATTTCTGTGTTTCATCGTCAATACGAATGTCAGACGGATACAGTAAACCTGAAATGAAACAACTGAATCTATAACTAGTGTCAAAGGAATGGTTCAAAACATAGACAGTAACAGGAGTCAGTCTTCTTGTACTTAAGTCGGCATTGTGCCTTTTGTATTTAATTCCGATGCAATATCTGTGTTTCATCGTCAATAAGAAGGTCACAGAGATACAGTAAACCTGAAGTGAAGCATCGGAATCAATAACTAGTGTCACAGGAATGGTTCAAAACATAAACAGTAAATAGAGTCAGTTTTCTTGTCCTTATGTCGGCATTGTGCCTTTTGTATTTAGTTCCGATGCAATTTCTGTGTTTCATCGTCAATAAGAAGGTCAGAGGGATACAGTAAACCTGAAGTGAAGCATCGGAATCTATAACTAGTGTCACAGGAATGGTTCAAAACATAGACAGTAAGAAGAGTCAGTTTTCCTGTACTAATGTCGGCATTGTGCCTTTTGTATTTAATTCCGATGCAATTTCTGTGTTTCATCGTCAATTAGAAGGTCAGAGGGATACAGTAAACTTGAAGTGAAGCATCGGAATCTTTAACTAGTGTCACAGGAATGGATCAAATCATAGACAGCAAGAAGAGTCAATTTTCTTGTACTTAAGTCGGCATTGTGCCTTCTCCATTAAATTCCGATGCAATTTCTGTGTTTCGGCGTCGATAAGAAGGTCCAAGGGATACAGTAAACCTGAAGTGAAGCATCGGTATTTAAAACCGGTCTCAGAGGAAAGGTTCAAAACATAGACAGTAAGAAGAGCCAGTCTTCTTGTACATGAGTCGGCATTGTGCCTTTTGTATTTAATTCCGATGCAATTTCTGTGTATCATCGTCAATAAGAAGGTCAGCTGGATACAGTAAACCTGAAGCGAAGCATTGGAATCTATAACTAGTGTCACAGGAATGGTTCAAAACTTAGACAGGTAGTACAGCCAGTCTTCTTGTACTTGAGTCGGCATTGTGCCATTTGTATTTAATTCCGATGCAATTTCTGTGACTCATCGTCAATAAGAAGGTCCAAAGAATACAGTAAACCTGTTGTGTAGCATCGGAATCTATAATAGTGTCACAGGAATGGTTCAAAAATTAGACTGAAAGAAGAGTCAGTGTTCTTGTTCTGAAGTCGGCATTGTGCCATTTGTATTTAATTAAGATGCAATTTCTGTGTTTCATCGTCAATAATAAAGGTCAGAGGGATACAGTATACCTGAAGTGAAGCATCGGAATCTATAACTAGTGTCACAGGAATGGTTCAAAACATAGACAGTAAGAAGAGTCAGTCTTCTTGTACTTAAGTCTGCATTGTGCCTTTTGTATATAATTCCGATGCAATTTCTGTGTTTCATCGTCTATAGGAAGCTCAGAGGGATACAGTAAACCTGAAGTGAAGCATCGGAATCTATAACTAGTGTCACAGGAATAGTTCAAACATATACAGTAAGAAGAGTCAGTTTTCTTGTACTTAAGTCGGCATTGTGCCTTTTGTATTTTATTACGATGCAATTTCTGTGTTTCATCGTCAATAAGAAGGTGAGAGGGATACAGTAAACCTCAAGTGAAGCATCGTAATCTATAACTAGTGTCACAGGAATGGTTCAAAACATAGACAGTAAGAGGAGTCAGTCTTCTTGCACTTAAGTCGGCATTGTGCCTTTTGTATTTAATTCCGATGCTATTTAAGTGTTTCATCGTCAATAAGAAGGTCAGAGGGATACAGTAAACCGAAATGAAGCGTCGGAATCTATAACTAGTGTCACAGGAGTGGTTCAAATCATAGACAGCAAGATGAGTCACTTTTCTTGTACTTAAGTCGGCATTGTGCCTTTTGTATTTAATTCCGGTGCAATTTCTGTGTTTCATCGTCAATAAGAAGGTCAGAGGGATACAGTATACCTGAAGTGAAGCATCGGAATCTATAACTTGTGTCACAGGAATGGTTCAAAGCGTAGACAGTAAGAAGAGTCAGCCTTCTTGTACTTAAGTCGGCATTGTGCCTTTTGTATTTAATTATGATGCAATTTCTGTACTTCATCGTCAATAAGAAGGTCAAAGGGATACAGTGAACGTGAAGTGAAGCAATGGAGTCTATAACTAGCATCACAGGAATGGTTCAAAACATAGACAGTAAGAAGAGTCAGTTTTCTGGTACTTAAGTCGGCATTGTGCCTTTTGTATTTAATTCCGATGTAATTTCTGTGTTTCATCGTCAATAAGAAGGTCAGAGGGATACAGTAAACCTTAAGTGAAGCATCGGAATCTATAACTAGTGTTACAGGAATGGTTCAAAACATAGAGAGTAAGAAGAGTCAGTCTTTTTGTACTTAAGTCGGCATTGTGCCTGTTGTATCTAATTCCGATGCAATTTCTGTGTTTCATCGTCAATACGAAGGTCAGAGGGATACAGTAAACCTGAAGTGAAGCATCGGAATCTATAACTAGTGTCACCGGAATGGTTCAAAACACAGACAGTAAGAAGAGTCAGTCTTCTTGTACTTAGGTCTGCATTGTGCCTTTTGTATATAGTTCCGATGCAATTTCTGTGTTTCATCGTCAATAAGAAGCTCAAAGGATACAGTAAACCTGAAGAGAAGCATCGGGATGTATAACTAGTGTCACAGGAATGGTTCAAACATAGACAGTAAGAAGAGTCAGTTTTCTTGTACTTGAGTCGGCATTGTGCCTTTTGTATTTTATTACGATGCAATTTCTGTGTTTCATCGTCAATAAGAAAGTCAGAGGGATACAGTAAACCTGAAGAGAAGCATCGGAATGTATAACTAGTGTCACAGGAATGGTTCAAACATAGACAATAAGAAGAGTCAGTCTTTTTGTACTTAAGTCTACTTTGTGCCTTTGTATTTAATTCCGATGCAATTTCTGTGTTTCATCGTCAATACGAATGTCAGAGGGATACAGTAAACCTGAAATGAAACAACTGAATCTATAACTAGCGTCAAAGGAATGGTTCAAATCGTAGACAGTAAGAGGAGTCAGTCTTCTTGTACTTAAGTCGGCATTGTGCCTTTTGTATTTAATTCCGATGCAATGTACGTGTTTCATCGTCAATAAGAAGGTCAGAGGGATACAGTAAACCTGAAGAAAGCATCGGAATCTATAACTAGTGTCACAGGAGTGGTTCAAAACATAGACAGCAAGAAGAGTCACTTTTCTTGTACTTAAGTCGGCATTGTGGCTTTTGTATTTAATTCCGGTGCAATTTCTGTGTTTCATCGTCAATAAGAAGGTCACAGAGATACAGTAAACCTGAAGTGAAGCATCGGAATCAATAAATAGTGTCACAGGAATTGTTCAAAACATAAACAGTAAAAAGAGTCAGTTTTCTTATTCTTATGTCGTTATTGTGCCGTTTGTATTTAGTTCTGATGCAATTTCTGTGTTTCATCGTCAATAAGAAGGTCAGAGGGATACAGTAAACCTGAAGTGAAGCATCGGAATCTGTAACTAGTGTCACAGGAATGCTTCAAAACATAGACAGTAAGAAGAGTCAATTTTCCTGTACTTTAGTCGGCATTGTGCCTTTTGTATGTAATTCCGATGCAATCTCTGTGTTTCATCGTCAATTAGAAGGTCGGAGGGATTCAGTAAACCTGAAGTGAAGTATCGGAATCTTTAACTAGTGTCACAGGAATGGTTCAAAACATAGACAGTAAGAAGAGTCAATTTTCTTGTACTTAAGTCGGCATTGTGCCTTCTCTATTAAATTCCGATGCAATTTCTGTGTGTCGGCGTCAATAACAAGGTCCAAGGGATACAGTTAACCTGAAGCGAAGCATCGGAATCTAAAACCGGTCTCACAGGAAAGCTTCAAAACATAGACAGTAAGAAGAGCCAGTCTTCTTGTAGTTGAGTCGGCATTGTGCCTTCGTATTTAATTCCGATGCAATTTCTGTGTTTCATCGTCAGTACGACGGTCAGACTGATACAGTAAACCTGAAGTGAAGCATCAGAATCTATAATAGTGTCACAGGAATGGTTCAAAACATAGACAGTAAGGAGAGTTAGTCTTCTTGTACTTAAGTCGGCATTGTGCCTTTTGTATGAAATTAAGATGCAATCTCGGTGTTTCATCGTCAATAATAAGGTCAGAGGTATACAGTATACCTGAGGTGAAGTATCGGAATCTATAACTAGTGTCACAGGAATGGTTCAAAGCATAGACAGTAATAAGAGTCAGTCTTCTTGTACTTAAGTCGGCATTGTGCCTTTTGTATTTAATTCCGATGCAATTTCTGTGTGTCATCGTCAATACGAAGGTCAGAGGAATACAGTAAACCAGAAGTGAAGCATCGGGATCTATAACTAGTCTCACAGGAATGGTTCAAAACATAGACAGTATGAAGAGTCAGTCTTCTTGTACTTAAGTCAGCATTGTGATTTTTGTATTTAATTCCGATGCAATTTACGTGTTTCATCGTCAATATGAAGATCAGAGGGATACAGTAAACCAGAAGTGAAGCATCGCAATCTATAACTAGTGTCACAGGAATGGTTCAAAACATAGACAGTAAGAAGAGTCAGTTTTCTTGTACTTAATTCGGCATTGTGTGTTTTGTAATCAATTCCGATGCCATTTCTGTGTTTCATCGTCAATAAGAAGGTCACAGGTATACAGTAAACCTGAAGTGAAGCTTCGGAATCTATAACTAGGGTCACAGGAATGGTTCAAAACATAAACAGTAAGAAGAGTCAGTTTTCTTGTACTTAGGTCGGCATTGTGCCTTTTGTATTTTATTCCGATGCAATTTCTGTGTTTCATTGTTAATAAAAAGGTCAGAGGGATACAGTAAACCTGAAGTGAAGCATCGTAATCTATAACTAGTGTCACAGGAATGGTTCAAAACATAGACATTAAGAAGAGTCAGTCTTTTTGTACTTAAGTCTGCTTTGTGCCTTTTGTATTTAATTCCGATGCAATTTCTGTGTTTCATCGTCAATACGAATGTCAGAGGGATACAGTAAACCTGAAATGAAACAACTGAATCTATAACTAGTGTCACAGGAATGGTTCAAAACATAGACAGTAAGAGGAGTCCGTCTTCTTGTACTTAAGTCGGCATTGTGCCTTTTGTATTTAATTCCGATGCAATTTACGTGTTTCATCGTCAATAAGAAGGTCAGAGGGATACAGTAAACCTGAAATGAAGCGTCGGAATCTATAACTAGTGTCACAGGAGTGGTTCAAACATAGACAGCAATAAGAGTCACTTTTCTTGTACTTAAGTCGGCATTGTGCCTTTTGTATTTAATTCCGGTGCAATTTCTGTGTTTCATCGTCAATAAGAAGGTCAGAGGGATACAGTAATCCTGAAGTGAAGCATCGGAATCTATAACTAGTGTCTCAGGAATGGTTCAAAACATAGACAGTAGGAAGGGTCAGTGTTCTTGTACTGAAGTCGGCATTGTGCCTTTTGTATTTAATTAAGATGCAATTTCTGTGTTTCATCGTAAATAATTAGGTCAGAGAGATACAGTAAACCTGAAATGAAGCATCGGAATCTATAAGTAGTGTCACAGGAATGGTTCAAAACATAGACAGTAAGAAGAAGCAGTCTTCTTGTACTTAAGTCGCCATTGTGCATTTTGTATTTAATTCCGATGCAATATCTGTGTTTCATCGTCAATAAGAAGGTCAGAGGGATAAAGGAAACCTTAAGCGAATCATCGGAATCTATAACTAGTGTCACAGGAATGGTTCAAAGCATAGACAGGAAGTATAGCCAGTCTTCTTGTACTTGAGTCGGCATTGTGCCTTTTGTATTTAATTCCGAAGCAATTTCTGTGTTTCATCGTGAATACGACGGTGAGAGGGATACAGTAAACCAGAAGTGAAGCATCGGAATCTATAACTAGTGTCACGGGAATAATTCAAAACATAGACAGTAAGAAGAGTCAGTCTTCTTTTACTTAAGTCGGCATTGTGCCTTTTGTATATATTTCCGATGCAATTTCTGTGTTTCATCGTCAATAAGAAGGTCAGAGGGATACAGTAAACCTGAAGTGAAGCAACAGAATCTATAACTAGTGTCACAGGAATGGTTCAAAACGTAGACAATACGAAGAGTCAGTCTTCTTGTTCTGAAGTCGGCATTGTGCGTTTTGTATTTAATGAAGATGCAATTTCTGTCTTTAATCGTCAATAATAAGGTCAGAGGGATACAGTATACCTGAAGTGAAGCATCGGAATCTATAACTAGTGTCACAGGAATGGTTCAAAACGTAGACAGTAAGAAGAGTCAGTCTTCTTGTACTTAAGTCAGCATTGTGCCTTTTGTATTTAATTATGATGCAATTTATGTACTTCATCGTCAATAAGAAGGTCGAAGGCATACAGTGAACGTGAAGTGAAGCAATGGAGTCTATAACTAGCGTCACAGGGATGGTTCAAAACATAGACAGTAAGAAGAGTCAGCCTTCTTGTACTTAAGTCGCCGATATGCCTTTTATATATAATTCCGATGCAATTTCTGTGTTTCCATCGTCTATAAGAAGTTCAGAGGGATACAGTAAACCTGAAGTGTAGCATCGGAATCTATAACTAGCGTCACAGGAATGGTTCAAATCATAGACAGTAAGAAGAGTCAGTTTTCTTGTACTTAAGTCGGCATTGTGCCTTTTGTATTTAATTCCGATGCAATTTCTGTGTTTCATCGTCAATAAGAAGGACAGAGGGATACAGTAAACCTTAAGTGAAGCATCGGAATCTATAACTAGTGTTACAGGAATGGTTCAAAACATAGAGAGTAAGAAGAGTCAGTCTTTTTGTACTTAAGTCGGCATTGTGCCTTTTGTATTTAATTCCGATGCAATTTCTGTGTTTCATCGTCAATACGAAGGTCAGAGGGATACAGTAAACCTGAAGTGAAGCATCGGAATCTATAACTAGTGTCACAGGAATGGTTCAAACATAGACAGTAAGAAGAGTCAGTTTTCTTGTACTTAAGTCGGCATTGTGCCTTTTGTATTTTATTACGATGCAATTTCTGTGTTTCATCGTCAATAAGAAGGTAAGAGGGATACAGTAAACCTGAAGTCAAGTATCGTAATCTATAACTAGTGTCACAGGAATGGTTCAAAGCATAGACATTAAGAAGAGTCAGTCTTTTTGTACTTAAGTCTGCTTTGTGCCTTTTGTATTTAATTCCGATGCAATTTCTGTGTTTCATCGTCAATACGAATGTCAGAGGGATACAGTAAACCTGAAATGAAACAACTGAATCTATAACTAGCGTCAAAGGAATGGCTCAAAACGTAGACAGTAAGAGGAGTCAGTCTTTTTGTATTTAAGTCGGCATTGTGCCTTTTGTATTTAATTCCTGAAGCAATTTACATGTTTCATCGTCAATAAGAAGGTCAGAGGGATACAGTAAACCTGAAGTGAAACAACGGAATCTATAACTAGTGTCACAGGAGTGGTTCAAAACATAGACAGTAAGAAGAGTCACTATTCTTGTACTTAAGTCGGCATTGTGCCCTTTGTATTTAATTCCGGTGCAATTTCTGTGTTTCATCGTCAATAAGAAGGTCACAGAGATACAGTAAACCTGAAGTGAAGCATCGGAATCAACAACTAGTGTCACAGGAATGGTTCAAAACATAAACAGTAAAAAGAGTCAGTTTTCTTGTTCTTATGTCGGCAGTGTGCCTTTTGTATTTAGTTCCGATGCAATTTCTGTGTTTCATCGTCAATAAGAAGGTCAGAGGGATACAGTAAACCTGAAGTGAAGCATCGGAATCTATAACTAGTGTCACAGGAATGGTTCAAAACATAGACAGTAAGAAGAGTCAATTTTCCTGTACTTTAGTCGGCATTGTGCCTTTTGTATGTAATTCCGATGCAATTTCTGTGTTTCATCGTCAATTAGAAGGTCAGAGGGATACAGTAAACCTGAAGTGAAGCTTCGGAATCTTTAACTAGTGTCACAGGAATGGTTCAAAACATAGACAGAAGGAAGAGTCAATTTTCTTGTACTTAAGTCGGCATTGTGCCTTCTCTATTAAATTCCGATGCAATTTCTGTGTTTCGGCGTCGATAATAAAGTCCAAGGGATACAGTAAATGTGGTGTCACCGCCAGACACCACACTTGCTAGGTGGTAGTTTAAATCGGCCGCGGTCCATGTAGTACATGTCGGACCCGCGTGTCGCCCTTGTGATCGCAGACCTAGCGCCACCACCAAGGCAGGTCTCGTGATACGAGAGTGGACTCGACCCCAGTTGTACGAGAACCAAGCTACCGCCCAGTTGTACGCGAACCTAGCTATCGCCCAGTTGTACGAAGCCTTTCTCTCTCATTAGCCGAGAGACAGAATAGCCATCAGCTAAGTTAATGGCAACGAACTAGCAAGGCGCCATTTGTATCAGTGCCTATAGCTTACGAGTATTCAAGAGAGATGTATTCCAAGGAATAAAGAAAAGATAAGTAAAACGCATCTACATACTTTTCTTCTTATTCATTTATAAGTTCTCATGTTCCAGACTTCACGCCCGTCTGCTGTATGCCGTGCACTATCGGCTACCGCGTAGTCAAGCTTTCTTTTTCAGCAATCCACATCACGGTGTCGGTCCAGCTACCGACACTACAGTAAACCTGAAGTGAAGCATCGGTATATAAAACCGGTCTCAGAGGAAAGGTTCAAAACATAGACAGTAAGAAGAGCCAGTCTTCTTGTACATGAGTCGACATTGTGCCTTTTGTATTTAATTCCGATGCAATATCTGTGTATCATCGTCAATAAGAAGGTCAGCTGGATACAGTAAACCTGAAGTGAAGCATCGGAATCTATAACTAGTGTAACAGGAATGGTTCAAAACTTAGACAGGTAGTATAGCCAGTCTTCTTGTACTTGAGTCTGCATTGTGCCTTTTGTATTTAATTCCGATGCAATTTCTGTGATTCATCGTCAATAAGAAGGTCCAAGGAATACAGTAAACGTGAAGTGTAGCATCGGAATCTATAATAGTGTAACAGGAATGGTTCAAAACATAGACAGTAAGAAGAGTCAGTCTTCTTGTACTTAAGTCGGCATTATGCCTTTTGTATTTAATTAAGATGGAATTTCTGTGTTTCATCGTCAATAATAAGGTCAGAGGGATACAGTATACCTGAAGTGAAGCATCGGAATCTATAACTAGTGTCACAGGAATTGTTCAATACATAGACAGTAATAAGAGTCAGTCTTCTTGTACTTAAGGCGGCATTGTGCTATTTGTATATAATTCCGATGCAATTTCTGTGTTTCATCGTCAATAAGAAGGTCAGAGGGATACAGTAAACCTGAAGTGAAGCAACGTAATCTATAACTAGTGTCACAGGAATGGTTCAAAAAATAGACAGTAAGAAGAGTCAGTGTTCTAGTACTGAAGTCAGCATTGTGCCATTTGTATTTAATTAAGATACAATTTCTGTGTTTCATCGTCAATAATAAGGTCAGAGGGATACAGTATACCTGAAGTGAAGCATCGGAATCTATAACTAGTGTCACAGGAATGGTTCAAATCATAGACAGTAAGAAGAGTCAGTCTTCTTGTACTTAAGTCGGCATTGTGCATTTTGTATTTAATTCCGAAGCATTTTCTGTGTTTCATCGTCAATAAGAGGGTCACAGGGATACAGTAAACCGGAAGTGATGCATCGGAATCTATAACTAGTGTCACAGGAATGGTTCAAACATAGATATTAAGAAGAGTCTGCTTTCTTGTACTTAAGTCGGTATTGTGCCTTTTCTATTTAATTCCGATGCAATTTCTGTGTTTCGTCGTCAATAACAAGGTCCAAGGGATACAGTTAACCTGAAGTGAAGCATCGGAATCTAAAACCGGTCTCACAGGAAAGTTTCAAAACATAGACAGTAAGAAGAGTCAGTCTTCTTGTACTTGAGTCGGCATTGTGCCTTTGTATTTAATTCCGATGCAATTTCTGTGTTTCATCGTCAGTACGACGGTCAGAGGGATACAGTAAACCTGAAGTGAAGCATCAGAATCTATAATAGTGTCACAGGAATGGTTCAAAACATAGACAGTAAGAAGAGTTAGTCTTCTTGTACTTAAGTCGGCATTGTGCCTTTTGTATTTATTTCCGATGCAATTTCTGTGTGTCATCGTCAATACGAAGGTCGGAGGAATACAGTAAACCAGAAGTGAAGCATCGGGATCCATAACTAGTGTCACAGGAATGGTTCAAAACATAGACAGTAGGAAGAGTCAGTCCTCTTGTACTTAAGTCGGCATGCCTTTTGTATTTAATTCCGAAGCAATATCTGTGTTTCTTCGTCAATAAGAAGGTCAGAGGGATACAGTAAACCTTAAGTGAAGCTTCGGAATCTATAACTAGTGTCACAAAGTGGTTCAAAACATAGACAGTAAGAAGAGCCAGTCTTCTTGTACTTGAGTCGGCATTGTGCCTTTTGTATTTAATTCCGATGCAATTTCTGTGTTTCATCGTCAATAAGAAGGTCAGAGGGATACAGTAAACCTGAAGTGAAGCATCAGAATCTATAACTACTGTCACAGGAATTGTTCAAAACATAGACAGTATGAAGAGTCAGTCTTCTTGTACTTAAGTCGGCATTGTGCCTTTTGTATTTAATTCCGATGCAATTTACGTGTTTTATCGTCAATAACAAGGTCACAGGGATATAGTAAACCTGAAGTGAAGCATCGGAATCTATAACTAGTGTCACAGGAATGGTTCAAAACATAAATAGTAAGAAGAGTCAGTTTTCTTGTACTTACGTCGGCATTGTGCCTTTTGTATTTAATTAATTTGCAATTTCTGTGTTTCATCGTCAATAATAAGGTCAGAGGGATACAGTATACCTGAAGTGAAGCATCGGAATCTATAACTAGTGTCACAGGAATGGTTCAAAACATAGACAGTGATAAGAGTCAGTCTTCTTGTAACAAGTCGGTATTGTGCCTTTTGTATATAATTCCGATGCAAATTCTGTGTTTCATGGTCAATAAGAACGTCAGAGGGATACAGTAAACCTGAAGTGAAGCAACGGAATTTATAACTAGTGTCACAGGAATGGTTCAAAAAATAGACAGTAAGAAGAGTCAGTGTTGCTGTTCTGAAGTCGGCTTTGTGCCATTTGTATTTAATTAAGATGCAATTTCTGTATTTCATCGTCAATAATAAGGTCAGAGGGATACAGTATACCTGAAGTGAAGCATCGGAATCTATAACTACTGTCACAGGAACGGTTCAAATCATAGGCAGTAAGGAGAGTCAGTCTTCTTGTACTTAAGTCGGCATTGTGCCTTTTGTATGTAATTCCGATGCAATTTCTGTGTTTCATCGTCAATACGAAGGTCAGAGGGATACAGTAAACCAGAAGTGAAGCATCGGGATCTATTACTAGTGTCACAGGAATGGTTCCAAACATAGACAGTATGAAGAGTCTGTCTTCTTGTACTTAAGTCAGCATTGTGCCTTTTGTATTTAATTCCGATGCAATTTACGTGTTTCTTCGTCAATAAGAAGGTCAGAGGGATACAGTAAACCTGAAGTGAAGCATCGGAATCTATAACTAGTGTCACAGGAATGGTTCAAACATAGACAGTAAGAAGAGTCAGTTTTCTTGTACTTAAGTCGGCATTGTGCCTTTTGTATTTTATTACGATGCAATTTCTGTGTTTCATCGTCAATAAGAAGGTCAGAGGGATACAGTAAACCTGAAGTCAAGTATCGTAATCTATAACTAGTGTCACAGGAATGGTTCAAAGCATAGACATTAAGAAGAGTCAGTCTTTTTGTACTTAAGTCTGCTTTGTGCCTTTTGTATTTAATTCCGATGCAATTTCTGTGTTTCATCGTCAATACGAATGTCAGAGGGATACAGTAAACCTGAAATGAAACAACTGAATCTATAACTAGCGTCAAAGGAATGGCTCAAAACGTAGACAGTAAGAGGAGTCAGTCTTTTTGTATTTAAGTCGGCATTGTGCCTTTTGTATTTAATTCCTGAAGCAATTTACATGTTTCATCGTCAATAAGAAGGTCAGAGGGATACAGTAAACCTGAAGTGAAACAACGGAATCTATAACTAGTGTCACAGGAGTGGTTCAAAACATAGACAGTAAGAAGAGTCACTATTCTTGTACTTAAGTCGGCATTGTGCCCTTTGTATTTAATTCCGGTGCAATTTCTGTGTTTCATCGTCAATAAGAAGGTCACAGAGATACAGTAAACCTGAAGTGAAGCATCGGAATCAACAACTAGTGTCACAGGAATGGTTCAAAACATAAACAGTAAAAAGAGTCAGTTTTCTTGTTCTTATGTCGGCAGTGTGCCTTTTGTATTTAGTTCCGATGCAATTTCTGTGTTTCATCGTCAATAAGAAGGTCAGAGGGATACAGTAAACCTGAAGTGAAGCATCGGAATCTATAACTAGTGTCACAGGAATGGTTCAAAACATAGACAGTAAGAAGAGTCAATTTTCCTGTACTTTAGTCGGCATTGTGCCTTTTGTATGTAATTCCGATGCAATTTCTGTGTTTCATCGTCAATTAGAAGGTCAGAGGGATACAGTAAACCTGAAGTGAAGCTTCGGAATCTTTAACTAGTGTCACAGGAATGGTTCAAAACATAGACAGAAGGAAGAGTCAATTTTCTTGTACTTAAGTCGGCATTGTGCCTTCTCTATTAAATTCCGATGCAATTTCTGTGTTTCGGCGTCGATAATAAAGTCCAAGGGATACAGTAAATGTGGTGTCACCGCCAGACACCACACTTGCTAGGTGGTAGTTTAAATCGGCCGCGGTCCATGTAGTACATGTCGGACCCGCGTGTCGCCACTGTGATCGCAGACCTAGCGCCACCACCAAGGCAGGTCTCGTGATACGAGAGTGGACTCGACCCCAGTTGTACGAGAACCAAGCTACCGCCCAGTTGTACGCGAACCTAGCTATCGCCCAGTTGTACGAAGCCTTTCTCTCTCATTAGCCGAGAGACAGAATAGCCATCAGCTAAGTTAATGGCAACGAACTAGCAAGGCGCCATTTGTATCAGTGCCTATAGCTTACGAGTATTCAAGAGAGATGTATTCCAAGGAATAAAGAAAAGATAAGTAAAACGCATCTACATACTTTTCTTCTTATTCATTTATAAGTTCTCATGTTCCAGACTTCACGCCCGTCTGCTGTATGCCGTGCACTATCGGCTACCGCGTAGTCAAGCTTTCTTTTTCAGCAATCCACATCACGGTGTCGGTCCAGCTACCGACACTACAGTAAACCTGAAGTGAAGCATCGGTATATAAAACCGGTCTCAGAGGAAAGGTTCAAAACATAGACAGTAAGAAGAGCCAGTCTTCTTGTACATGAGTCGACATTGTGCCTTTTGTATTTAATTCCGATGCAATATCTGTGTATCATCGTCAATAAGAAGGTCAGCTGGATACAGTAAACCTGAAGTGAAGCATCGGAATCTATAACTAGTGTAACAGGAATGGTTCAAAACTTAGACAGGTAGTATAGCCAGTCTTCTTGTACTTGAGTCTGCATTGTGCCTTTTGTATTTAATTCCGATGCAATTTCTGTGATTCATCGTCAATAAGAAGGTCCAAGGAATACAGTAAACGTGAAGTGTAGCATCGGAATCTATAATAGTGTCACAGGAATGGTTCAAAACATAGACAGTAAGAAGAGTCAGTCTTCTTGTACTTAAGTCGGCATTATGCCTTTTGTATTTAATTAAGATGGAATTTCTGTGTTTCATCGTCAATAATAAGGTCAGAGGGATACAGTATACCTGAAGTGAAGCATCGGAATCTATAACTAGTGTCACAGGAATTGTTCAATACATAGACAGTAATAAGAGTCAGTCTTCTTGTACTTAAGGCGGCATTGTGCTATTTGTATATAATTCCGATGCAATTTCTGTGTTTCATCGTCAATAAGAAGGTCAGAGGGATACAGTAAACCTGAAGTGAAGCAACGTAATCTATAACTAGTGTCACAGGAATGGTTCAAAAAATAGACAGTAAGAAGAGTCAGTGTTCTAGTACTGAAGTCAGCATTGTGCCATTTGTATTTAATTAAGATACAATTTCTGTGTTTCATCGTCAATAATAAGGTCAGAGGGATACAGTATACCTGAAGTGAAGCATCGGAATCTATAACTAGTGTCACAGGAATGGTTCAAATCATAGACAGTAAGAAGAGTCAGTCTTCTTGTACTTAAGTCGGCATTGTGCATTTTGTATTTAATTCCGAAGCATTTTCTGTGTTTCATCGTCAATAAGAGGGTCACAGGGATACAGTAAACCGGAAGTGATGCATCGGAATCTATAACTAGTGTCACAGGAATGGTTCAAACATAGATATTAAGAAGAGTCTGCTTTCTTGTACTTAAGTCGGCATTGTGCCTTTTCTATTTAATTCCGATGCAATTTCTGTGTTTCGTCGTCAATAACAAGGTCCAAGGGATACAGTTAACCTGAAGTGAAGCATCGGAATCTAAAACCGGTCTCACAGGAAAGTTTCAAAACATAGACAGTAAGAAGAATCAGTCTTCTTGTACTTGAGTCGGCATTGTGCCTTTGTATTTAATTCCGATGCAATTTCTGTGTTTCATCGTCAGTACGACGGTCAGAGGGATACAGTAAACCTGAAGTGAAGCATCAGAATCTATAATAGTGTCACAGGAATGGTTCAAAACATAGACAGTAAGAAGAGTTAGTCTTCTTGTACTTAAGTCGGCATTGTGCCTTTTGTATTTATTTCCGATGCAATTTCTGTGTGTCATCGTCAATACGAAGGTCGGAGGAATACAGTAAACCAGAAGTGAAGCATCGGGATCCATAACTAGTGTCACAGGAATGGTTCAAAACATAGACAGTAGGAAGAGTCAGTCCTCTTGTACTTAAGTCGGCATGCCTTTTGTATTTAATTCCGAAGCAATATCTGTGTTTCTTCGTCAATAAGAAGGTCAGAGGGATACAGTAAACCTTAAGTGAAGCTTCGGAATCTATAACTAGTGTCACAAAGTGGTTCAAAACATAGACAGTAAGAAGAGCCAGTCTTCTTGTACTTGAGTCGGCATTGTGCCTTTTGTATTTAATTCCGATGCAATTTCTGTGTTTCATCGTCAATAAGAAGGTCAGAGGGATACAGTAAACCTGAAGTGAAGCATCAGAATCTATAACTAGTGTCACAGGAATTGTTCAAAACATAGACAGTATGAAGAGTCAGTCTTCTTGTACTTAAGTCGGCATTGTGCCTTTTGTATTTAATTCCGATGCAATTTACGTGTTTTATCGTCAATAACAAGGTCACAGGGATATAGTAAACATGAAGTGAAGCATCGGAATCTATAACTAGTGTCACAGGAATGGTTCAAAACATAAATAGTAAGAAGAGTCAGTTTTCTTGTACTTACGTCGGCATTGTGCCTTTTGTATTTAATTAATTTGCAATTTCTGTGTTTCATCGTCAATAATAAGGTCAGAGGGATACAGTATACCTGAAGTGAAGCATCGGAATCTATAACTAGTGTCACAGGAATGGTTCAAAACATAGACAGTGATAAGAGTCAGTCTTCTTGTAACAAGTCGGTATTGTGCCTTTTGTATATAATTCCGATGCAAATTCTGTGTTTCATCGTCAATAAGAACGTCAGAGGGATACAGTAAACCTGAAGTGAAGCAACGGAATTTATAACTAGTGTCACAGGAATGGTTCAAAAAATAGACAGTAAGAAGAGTCAGTGTTGCTGTTCTGAAGTCGGCTTTGTGCCATTTGTATTTAATTAAGATGCAATTTCTGTATTTCATCGTCAATAATAAGGTCAGAGGGATACAGTATACCTGAAGTGAAGCATCGGAATCTATAACTACTGTCACAGGAACGGTTCAAATCATAGGCAGTAAGGAGAGTCAGTCTTCTTGTACTTAAGTCGGCATTGTGCCTTTTGTATGTAATTCCGATGCAATTTCTGTGTTTCATCGTCAATACGAAGGTCAGAGGGATACAGTAAACCAGAAGTGAAGCATCGGGATCTATTACTAGTGTCACAGGAATGGTTCCAAACATAGACAGTATGAAGAGTCTGTCTTCTTGTACTTAAGTCAGCATTGTGCCTTTTGTATTTAATTCCGATGCAATTTACGTGTTTCTTCGTCAATAAGAAGGTCAGAGGGATACAGTAAACCAGAAGTGAAGCATCGGAATCTATAAGTAGTGTCACAGGAATGGTTCAAAACATAGACAGTGAGAAGAGTCAGTCTATTTGTACTTAAGTCGGCATTGTGCCTTTTGTATTTAATTCCGATGCAATTTCTGTGTTTCATCGTCAATACGAAGGTCAGAGGGATACAGTTAACCTGAAGTGAAGCATCGGAATCTATAACTAGTGTCACAGGAATGGTTCAAACATAGACAGTAAGAAGAGTCAGTTTTCTTGTACTTAAGTCGGCATTGTGCCTTTTGTATTTTATTACGATGCAATTTCTGTGTTTCATCGTCAATAAGAAGGTCAGAGGGATACAGTAAACCTGAAGTGAAGCATCGTAATCTATAACTAGTGTCACAGGAATGGTTCAAAACATAGACATTAAGAAGAGTCAGTCTTTTTGTACTTAAGTCTCATTTGTGCATTTTGTATTTAATTCCGATGCAATTTCTGTGTTTCATCGTCAATACGAATGTCAGAGGGATACAGTAAACCTGAAATGAAACAACTGAATCTATAACTAGTGTCACAGGAATGGTTCAAAACATACACAGTAAGAGGAGTCAGTCTTCTTGCACTTAAGTCGGCATTGTGCCTTTTGTATTTAATTCCGATGCTATTTACGTGTTTCATCGTCAATAAGAAGGTCAGAGGGATACAGTAAACCGAAGTGAAGCGTCGGAATCTATAACTAGTGTCACAGGAGTGGTTCAAATCATAGACAGCAAGATGAGTCACTTTTCTTGTACTTAAGTCGGCATTGTGCCTTTTGTATTTAATTCCGGTGCAATTTCTGTGTTTCATCGTCAATAAGAAGGTCAGAGGGATACAGTAAACCTGAAGTGAAGAAACGGAATCTATAACTAGTGTCACAGGAATGGTTCAAAACATAGACAGTAAGAAGACTCAGTTTTCCTGTACTTAAGTCGGCATTGTGCTTTTTGTATGTAATTCCGATGCAATTTCTGTGTTTCATCGTCAATTAGAAGGTCAGATGGATACAGTAAACCTGAAGTGAAGCATCGGAATCTTTAACTAGTGTCACAGGAATGGTTCAAATCATAGACAGTTAGAAGAGTCAGTTTTCCTGCATTTAAGTCGGCATTGTGCCTTTTGTATGTAATTCCGGTGCAATTTCTGTGTTTCATTGTCAATAAGAAGGTCAGAGGGATACAGTAAACCTGAAGCGAATCATCGGAATCTATAACTAGTGTCACAGGAATGGTTCAAAGCATAGACAGGAAGTATAGCCAGTCTTCTTGTACTTGAGTCGGCATTGTGCCTTTTGTATATATTTCCGATGCAATTTCTGTGTTTCATCGTCAATTAGAAGGTCAGAGGGATACAGTAAACCTGAAGTGAAGCATCGGAATCTTTAACTAGTGTCACAGGAATGGATCAAATCATAGACAGCAAGAAGAGTCAATTTTCTTGTACTTAAGTCGGCATTGTGCCTACTCTATTAAATTCCGATGCAATTTCTGTGTTTCGGCGTCGATAAGAAGGTCCAAGGGATACAGTAAACCTGAAGTGAAGCATCGGTATCTAAAACCGGTCTCAGAGGAAAGGTTCAAAACATAGACAGTAAGAAGAGCCAGTCTTCTTGTACATGAGTCGGCATTGTTCCTTTTGTATATAATTCCGATGCAATTTCTGTGTTTCATCGTCAATAGGAAGCTCAGAGGGATACAGTAAACCTGAAGTGAAGCATCGGAATCTATAACTAGTGTCACAGGAATGGTTCAAACATAGACAGTAAGAAGAGTCAGTTTTCTTGTACTTAAGTCGGCATTGTGCCTTTTGTATTTTATTACGATGCAATTTCTGTGTTTCATCGTCAATTAGAAGGTCAGATGGATACAGTAAACCTGAAGTGAAGCATCGGAATCTTTAACTAGTGTCACAGGAATGGTTCAAATCATAGACAGTTAGGAGAGTCAGTTTTCCTGCATTTAAGTCGGGATTGTGCCTTTTGTATGTAATTCCGGTGCAATTTCTGTGTTTCATTGTCAATAAGAAGGTCAGAGGGATACAGTAAACCTGAAGCGAATCATCGGAATCTATAACTAGTGTCACAGGAATGGTTCAAAGCATAGACAGGAAGTATAGCCAGTCTTCTTGTACTTGAGTCGGCATTGTGCCTTTTGTATATATTTCCGATGCAATTTCTGTGTTTCATCGTTAATACGAAGGTCAGAGGGATACAGTAAACCTGAAGTGAAGCATCGGAATCTAAAACCGGTCTCAGAGGAAAGTTCAAAACATAGACAGTAAGAAGACCCAGTCTTCTTGTACATGAGTCGGCATTGTTCCTTTTGTATGTAATACCGATGCAATTTCTGTGTTTCATCGTCAATAAGAAGGTCAGCTGGATACAGTAAACCTGAAGTGAATCGTCCGAATCTATAACTAGTGTCACAGGAATGGTTCAAAACATAGACAGGAAGTATAGCCAGTCTTCTTGTACTTGAGTCGGCATTGTGCCTTTTGTATTTAATTCCGAAGCAATTTCTGTGTTTCATCGTGAATACGACGGTGAGAGGGATACAGTAAACCAGAAGTGAAGCATCGGAATCTATAACTAGTGTCACAGGAATAATTCGAAACATAGACAGTAAGAAGAGTCAGTCTTCTTTTACTTAAGTCGGCATTGTGCCTTTTGTATATATTTCCGATGCAATTTCTGTGTTTCATCGGCAATAAGAAGGTCAGAGGGATACAGTAAACCTGAAGTGAAGAAACGGAATCTATAACTAGTGTCACAGGAGTGGTCCAAAACGTAGACAGTACGAAGAGTCAGTCTTCTTGTTCTGAAGTCGGCATTGTGCCTTTTGTATTTAATTAAGATGCAATTTCTGTGTTTCATCGTCAATAATAAGGTCAGAGGGATACAGTATACCTGAAGTGAAGCATCGGAATCTATAACTAGTGTCACAGGAATGGTTTAAAACGTAGACAGTAAGAAGAGTCAGTCTTCTTGTACTTAAGTCGGCATTGTGCCTTTTGTATTTAATTATGATGCAATTTCTATACTTCATCGTCAATAAGAAGGTCAAAGGGATACAGTGAACGTGAAGTGAAGAAATGGAAACTAGTGTCACAGGGATGGTTCAAAACATAGACAGTAAGAAGAGTCAGTCTTTTTGTACTTAAGTCGGCATTGTGCCTTTTGTATCTAATTCCGATGCAATTTCTGTGTTTCATCGTCAATACGAAGGTCAGAGGGATACAGTAAACCTGAAGTGAAGCATCGGAATCTATAACCAGTGTCACAGAAATGGTTCAAACATTTACAGTAAGAAGAGTCAGTTTTCTTGTACTTAAGTCGGCATTGTGCCTTTTGTATTTTATTACGATGCAATTTCTGTGTTTCATCGTCAATAAGAAGGTCAGAGGTATACAGAAAACCTGAAGTGAAGCATCGTAATCTATAACTAGTGTCACAGGAATGGTTCAAAACATAGACATTAAGAAGAGTCAGTCTTTTTGTACTTAAGTCTGCTTTGTGCCTATTGTATTTAATTCCGATGCAATTTCTGTGTTTCATCGTCAATACGAATGTCAGAGGGATACAGTAAACCTGAAATGAAACAACTGAATCTATAACTAGTGTCAAAGGAATGGTTCAAAACATAGACAGTAAGAGGAGTCAGTCTTCTTGTACTTAAGTCGGCATTGTGCCTTTTGTATTTAATTCCGATGCAATTTCTGTGTTTCATCGTCAATAAGAAGGTCACAGAGATACAGTAAACCTGAAGTGAAGCATCGGAATCAATAACTAGTGCCACAGGAATGGTTCAAAACATAAACAGTAAATAGAGTCAGTTTTCTTGTCCTTATGTCGGCATTGTGCCTTTTGTATTTAGTTCCGATGCAATTTCTGTGTTTCATCGTCAATAAGAAGGTCAGAGGGATACAGAAAACCTGAAGTGAAGCATCGGAATCTATAACTAGTCTCACAGGAATGGTTCAAAACATAGATAGTAAGAAGAGTCCGTTTTCCTGTACTTAAGTCGGCATTGTGCCTTTTGTATTTAATTCCGATGCAATTTCTGTGTTTCATCGTCAATTAGAACGTCAGAGGGATACAGTAAACCTGAAGTGAAGCATCGGAATCTTTAACTAGTGTCACAGGAATGGATCAAATCATAGACAGCAAGAAGAGTCAATTTTCTTGTACTTAAGTCGGCATTGTGCCTTCTCTATTAAATTCCGATGCAATTTCTGTGTTTCGGCGTCGATAAGAAGGTCCAAGTGATGCAGTAAACCTGAAGTGAAGCATCGGTATCTAAAACCGGTCTCAGAGGAAAGGTTCAAAACATAGACAGTAAGAAGAGCCAGTCTTCTTGTACATGAGTCGGCATTGTGCCTTTTGTATGTAATTCCGATGCAATTTCTGTGTATCATCGTCAATATGAAGGTCAGCTGGATACAGTAAACCTGAAGCGAAGCATCGGAATCTATAACTAGTGTCACAGGAACGGTTCAAAACTTAGACAGGTAGTATAGCCAGTCTTCTTGTACTTGAGTCGGCATTGTGCCTTTTGTATTTAATTCCGATGCAATTTCTGTGACTCATCGTCAATAAGAAGGTCCAAGGAATACAGTAAACCTGAAGTGTAGCATCGGAATCTATAATAGTGTCACAGGAATGGTTCAAAAATTAGACTGAAAGAAGAGTCAGTGTTCTTGTTCTGAAGTCGGCATTGTGCCATTTGTATTTAATTAAGATGCAATTTCTGTGTTTCATCGTCAATAATAAAGGTCAGAGGGATACAGTATACCTGAAGTGAAGCATCGGAATCTATAACTAGTGTCACAGGAATGGTTCAAAACATAGACAGTAAGAAGAGTCAGTCTTCTTGTACTTAAGTCTGCATTGTGCCTTTTGTATATAATTCCGATGCAATTTCTGTGTTTCATCGTCAATAGGAAGCTCAGAGGGATACAGTAAACCTGAAGTGAAGCATCGGAATCTATAACTAGTGTCACAGGAATGGTTCAAACATAGACAGTAAGAAGAGTCAGTTTTCTTGTACTTAAGTCGGCATTGTGCCTTTTGTATTTTATTACGATGCAATTTCTGTGTTTCATCGTCAATAAGAAGGTCAGAGGGATACAGTAAACCTGAAGTGAAGCATCGTAATCTATAACTAGTGTCACAGGAATGGTTCAAAGCATAGACATTAAGAAGAGTCAGTCTTTTTGTACTTAAGTCTCCTTTGTGCCTTTTGTATTTAATTCCGACGCAATTTCTGTGTTTCATCGTCAATACGAACGTCAGAGGGATACAGTAAACCTGAAATGAAACAACTGAATCTATATCTAGTGTCACAGGAATGGTTCAAAACATAGACAGTAAGAGGAGTCAGTCTTCTTGCACTTAAGTCGGCATTGTGCCTTTTGTATTTAATTCCGATGCTATTTACGTGTTTCATCGTCAATAAGAAGGTCAGAGGGATACAGTAAACCGAAGTGAAGCGTCGGAATCTATAACTAGTGTCACAGGTGTGGTTCAAATCATAGACAGCAAGATGAGTCACTTTTCTTGTACTTAAGTGGGCATTGTGCCTTTTGTATTTAATTCCGGTGCAATTTCTGTGTTTCATCGTCAATAAGAAGGTCAGAGGGATACAGTAATCCTGAAGTGAAGCATCGGAATCTATAACTAGTGTCACAGGAATGGTTCAAAACATAGACAGTAAGAAGGGTCAGTGTTCTTGTACTGAAGTCGGCATTGTGCCTTTTGTATTTAATTAAGATGCAATTTCTGTGTTTCATCGTCAATAATAAAGTCAGAGGGATACAGTAAACCTGAAGTGAAGCATCGGAATCTATAAGTAGTGTCACAGGAATGGTTCAAAACATAGAAAGTAAGAAGAAGCAGTCTTCTTGTACTTAAGTCGCCATTGTGCCTTTTGTATTTAATTCCGATGCAATATCTGTGTTTCATCGTCAATACGAAGGTCAGAGGGATACAGTAAACCTGAAGTGAAGCATCGGAATCTATAACTAGTGTCACAGGAATGGTTCAAAACATAGACAGTAAGAAGAGTCAGTTTTCCTGTACTTAAGTCGGCATTGTGCTTTTTGTATGTAATTCCGATGCAATTTCTGTGTTTCATCGTCAATTAGAAGGTCAGATGGATACAGTAAACCTGAAGTGAAGCATCGGAATCTTTAACTAGTGTCACAGGAATGGTTCAAATCATAGACAGTTAGAAGAGTCAGTTTTCCTGCATTGAAGTCGGCATTGTGCCTTTTGTATGTAATTCCGGTGCAATTTCTGTGTTTCATTGTCAATAAGAAGGTCAGAGGGATACAGTAAACCTGAAGCGAATCATCGGAATCTATAACTAGTGTCACAGGAATGGTTCAAAGCATAGACAGGAAGTATAGCCAGTCTTATTGTACTTCAGTCGGCATTGTGCCTTTTGTATATATTTCCGATGCAATTTCTGTGTTTCATCGTTAATAAGAAGGTCAGAGGGATACAGTAAACCTGAAGTGAAGCATCGGAATCTAAAACCGGTCTCAGAGGAAAGTTCAAAACATAGTCAGTAAGAAGAGCCAGTCTTCTTGTACATGAGTCGGCATTGTTCCTTTTGTATTTAATTCCGATGCAATATCTGTGTTTCATCGTCAATAAGAAGGTCAGCTGGATACAGTAAACCTGAAGTGAATCGTCCGAATCTATAACTAGTGTCACAGGAATGTTTCAAAACATAGACAGGAATAATAGCCAGTCTTCATGTACTTGAGTCGCGCATTGTGCCTTTTGTATTTAATTCCGAAGCAATTTCTGTGTTTCATCGTGAATACGACGGTGAGAGGGATACAGTAAACCTGAGGTGAAGCATCGGAATCTATAACTAGTGTCACAGGAATAATTCGAAACATAGACAGTAAGAAGAGTCAGTCTTCTTTTACTTAAGTCGGCATTGTGCCTTTTGTATATATTTCCGATGCAATTTCTGTGTTTCATCGGCAATAAGAAGGTCAGAGGGATACAGTAAACCTGAAGTGAAGCAACGGAAACTATAACAAGTGTCACAGGAGTGGTTCAAAACGTAGACAATACGAAGAGTCAGTCTTCTTGTCCTGAAGTCGGCATTGTGCCTTTTGTATTTAATTAAGATGCAATTTCTGTGTTTCATCGTCAATAATAAGGTCAGAGGGATACAGTATACCTGAAGTGAAGCATCGGAATCTATAACTAGTGTCACAGGAATGGTTTAAAACGTAGACAGTAAGAAGAGTCAGTCTTCTTGTACTTAAGTCGGCATTGTGCCTTTTGTATTTAATTATGATGCAATTTCTGTACTTCATCGTCAATAAGAAGGTCAAAGGGAAACAGTGAACGTGAATTGAAGAAATGGAGTCTATAACTAGTGTCACCGGGATGGTTCAAAACATAGACAGTAACAAGAGTCAGTTTTCGTGTACTTAAGTCGGCATTGTGCCTTCTCTATTAAATTCCGATGCAATTTCTGTGTTTCGGCGTCGATAAGAAGGTCCAAGGGATACAGTAAACCTGAAGTGAAGCATCGGTATCTAAAACCGGTCTCAGAGGAAAGGTTCAAACATAGACAGTAAGAAGAGCTAGTCTTCTTGTACATGAGTCGGCATTGTGCCTTTTGTATGTAATTCCGATGCAATTTCTGTGTATCATCGTCAATAAGAAGGTCAGCTGGATACAGTAAACCTGAAGCGAAGCATCGGAATCTATAACTAGTGTCACAGGAACGGTTCAAAACTTAGACAGGTAGTATAGCCAGTCTTCTTGTACTTGAGTCTGCATTGTGCCTTTTGTATTTAATTCCGATGCAATTTCTGTGACTCATCGTCAATAAGAAGGTCCAAGGAATACAGTAAACCTGAAGTGTAGCATCGGAATCTATAATAGTGTCACAGGAATGGTTCAAAAATTAGACTGAAAGAAGAGTCAGTGTTCTTGTTCTGAAGTCGGCATTGTGCCATTTGTATTTAATTAAGATGCAATTTCTGTGTTTCATCGTCAATAATAAAGGTCAGAGGGATACAGTATACCTGAAGTGAAGCATCGGAATCTATAACTAGTGTCACAGGAATGGTTCAAAACATAGACAGTAAGAAGAGTCAGTCTTCTTGTACTTAAGTCTGCATTGTGCCTTTTGTATATAATTCCGATGCAATTTCTGTGTTTCATCGTCAATAGGAAGCTCAGAGGGATACAGTAAACCTGAAGTGAAGCATCGGAATCTATAACTAGTGTCACAGGAATGGTTCAAACATAGACAGTAAGAAGAGTCAGTTTTCTTGTACTTAAGTCGGCATTGTGCCTTTTGTATTTTATTACGATGCAATTTCTGTGTTTCATTGTCAATAAGAAGGTCAGAGGGATACAGTAAACCTGAAGTGAAGCATCGTAATCTATAACTAGTGTCACAGGAATGGTTCAAAACATAGACATTAAGAAGAGTCAGTCTTTTTGTACTTAAGTCTCCTTTGTGCCTTTTGTATTTAATTCCGATGCAATTTCTGTGTTTCATCGTCAATACGAACGTCAGAGGGATACAGTAAACCTGAAATGAAACAACTGAATCTATATCTAGTGTCACAGGAATGGTTCAAAACATAGACAGTAAGAGGAGTCAGTCTTCTTGCACTTAAGTCGGCATTGTTCCTTTTGTATTTAATTCCGATGCTATTTACGTGTTTCATCGTCAATAAGAAGGTCAGAGGGATACAGTAAACCGAAGTGAAGCGTCGGAATCTATAACTAGTGTCACAGGTGTGGTTCAAATCATAGACAGCAAGATGAGTCACTTTTCTTGTACTTAAGTGGGCATTGTGCCTTTTGCATTTAATTCCGGTGCAATTTCTGTCTTTCATCGTCAATAACAAGGTCAGAGGGATACAGTAATCCTGAAGTGAAGCATCGGAATCTATAACTAGTGTCACAGGAATGGTTCAAAACATAGACAGTAAGAAGGGTCAGTGTTCTTGTACTGAAGTCGCCATTGTGCCTTTTGTATTTAATTCCGATGCAATATCTGTGTTTCATCGTCAATACGAAGGTCAGAGGGATACAGTAAACCTGAAGTGAAGCATCGGAATCTATAACTAGTGTCACAGGAATGGTTCAAAACATAGACAGTAAGAAGAGTCAGTTTTCCTGTACTTAAGTCGGCATTGTGCTTTTTGTATGTAATTCCGATGCAATTTCTGTGTTTCATCGTCAATTAGAAGGTCAGATGGATACAGTAAACCTGAAGTGAAGCATCGGAATCTTTAACTAGTGTCACAGGAATGGTTCAAATCATAGACAGTTAGAAGAGTCAGTTTTCCTGCATTGAAGTCGGCATTGTGCCTTTTGTATGTAATTCCGGTGCAATTTCTGTGTTTCATTGTCAATAAGAAGGTCAGAGGGATACAGTAAACCTGAAGCGAATCATCGGAATCTATAACTAGTGTCACAGGAATGGTTCAAAGCATAGACAGGAAGTATAGGCAGTCTTATTGTACTTCAGTCGGCATTGTGCCTTTTGTATATATTTCCGATGCAATTTCTGTGTTTCATCGTTAATAAGAAGGTCAGAGGGATACAGTAAACCTGAAGTGAAGCATCGGAATCTAAAACCGGTCTCAGAGGAAAGTTCAAAACATAGTCAGTAAGAAGAGCCAGTCTTCTTGTACATGAGTCGGCATTGTTCCTTTTGTATTTAATTCCGATGCAATATCTGTGTTTCATCGTCAATAAGAAGGTCAGCTGGATACAGTAAACCTGAAGTGAATCGTCCGAATGTATAACTAGTGTCACAGGAATGTTTCAAAACATAGACAGGAATTATAGCCAGTCTTCTTGTACTTGAGTCGGCATTGTGCCTTTTGTATTTAATTCCGAAGCAATTTCTGTGTTTCATCGTGAATACGACGGTGAGAGGGATACAGTAAACCTGAAGTGAAGCATCGGAATCTATAACTAGTGTCACAGGAATAATTCGAAACATAGACAGTAAGAAGAGTCAGTCTTCTTTTACTTAAGTCGGCATTGTGCCTTTTGTATATATTTCCGATGCAATTTCTGTGTTTCATCGGCAATAATAAGGTCAGAGGGATACAGTATACCTGAAGTGAAGCATCGGAATCTATAACTAGTGTCACAGGAATGGTTTAAAACGTAGACAGTAAGAAGAGTCAGTCTTCTTGTACTTAAGTCGGCATTGTGCCTTTTGTATTTAATTATGATGCAATTTCTATACTTCATCGTCAATAAGAAGGTCAAAGGGATACAGTGAACGTGAAGTGAAGAAATGGAGTCTATAACTAGTGTCACAGGGATGGTTCAAAACATAGACAGTAAGAAGAGTCAGTTTTCGTGTACTTAAGTCGGCATTGTGCCTTTTGTATTTAATTCCGATGTAATTTCTGTGTTTCATCGTCAATAAGAAGGTCAGAGGGATACAGTAAACCTGAAGTGAAGCATCGGTATCTATAACTAGTGTCACAGGAATGGTTCAAACATAGACAGTAAGAAGAGTCAGTTTTCTTGTACTTAAGTCGGCATTGTGCCTTTTGTATTTTATTACGATGCAATTTCTGTGTTTCATCGTCAATAAGAAGGTCAGAGGTATACAGAAAACCTGAAGTGAAGCATCGTAATCTATAACTAGTGTCACAGGAATGGTTCAAAACATAGACATTAAGAAGAGTCAGTCTTTTTGTACTTAAGTCTGCTTTGTGCCTATTGTATTTAATTCCGATGCAATTTCTGTGTTTCATCGTCAATACGAATGTCAGAGGGATACAGTAAACCTGAAATGAAACAACTGAATCTATAACTAGTGTCAAAGGAATGGTTCAAAACATAGACAGTAAGAGGAGTCAGTCTTCTTGTACTTAAGTCGGCATTGTGCCTTTTGTATTTAATTCCGATGCAATTTCTGTGTTTCATCGTCAATAAGAAGGTCACAGAGATACAGTAAACCTGAAGTGAAGCATCGGAATCAATAACTAGTGTCACAGGAATGGTTCAAAACATAAACAGTAAATAGAGTCAGTTTTCTTGTCCTTATGTCGGCATTGTGCCTTTTGTATTTAGTTCCGATGCAATTTCTGTGTTTCATCGTCAATAAGAAGGTCAGAGGGATACAGAAAACCTGAAGTGAAGCATCGGAATCTATAACTAGTCTCACAGGAATGGTTCAAAACATAGATAGTAAGAAGAGTCCGTTTTCCTGTACTTAAGTCGGCATTGTGCCTTTTGTATTTAATTCCGATGCAATTTCTGTGTTTCATCGTCAATTAGAACGTCAGAGGGATACAGTAAACCTGAAGTGAAGCATCGGAATCTTTAACTAGTGTCACAGGAATGGATCAAATCATAGACAGCAAGAAGAGTCAATTTTCTTGTACTTAAGTCGGCATTGTGCCTTCTCTATTAAATTCCGATGCAATTTCTGTGTTTCGGCGTCGATAAGAAGGTCCAAGGGATACAGTAAACCTGAAGTGAAGCATCGGTATCTAAAACCGGTCTCAGAGGAAAGGTTCAAAACATAGACAGTAAGAAGAGCCAGTCTTCTTGTACATGAGTCGGCATTGTGCCTTTTGTATGTAATTCCGATGCAATTTCTGTGTATCATCGTCAATAAGAAGGTCAGCTGGATACAGTAAACCTGAAGCGAAGCATCGGAATCTATAACTAGTGTCACAGGAACGGTTCAAAACTTAGACAGGTAGTATAGCCAGTCTTCTTGTACTTGAGTCGGCATTGTGCCTTTTGTATTTAATTCCGATGCAATTTCTGTGACTCATCGTCAATAAGAAGGTCCAAGGAATACAGTAAACCTGAAGTGTAGCATCGGAATCTATAATAGTGTCACAGGAATGGTTCAAAAATTAGACTGAAAGAAGAGTCAGTGTTCTTGTTCTGAAGTCGGCATTGTGCCATTTGTATTTAATTAAGATGCAATTTCTGTGTTTCATCGTCAATAATAAAGGTCAGAGGGATACAGTATACCTGAAGTGAAGCATCGGAATCTATAACTAGTGTCACAGGAATGGTTCAAAACATAGACAGTAAGAAGAGTCAGTCTTCTTGTACTTAAGTCTGCATTATGCCTTTTGTATATAATTCCGATGCAATTTCTGTGTTTCATCGTCAATAGGAAGCTCAGAGGGATACAGTAAACCTGAAGTGAAGCATCGGAATCTATAACTAGTGTCACAGGAATGGTTCAAACATAGACAGTAAGAAGAGTCAGTTTTCTTGTACTTAAGTCGGCATTGTGCCTTTTGTATTTTATTACGATGCAATTTCTGTGTTTCATCGTCAATAAGAAAGTCAGAGGGATACAGTAAACCTGAAGTGAAGCATCGTAATCTATAACTAGTGTCACAGGAATGGTTCAAAACATAGACATTAAGAAGAGTCAGTCTTTTTGTACTTAAGTCTCCTTTGTGCCTTTTGTATTTAATTCCGATGCAATTTCTGTGTTTCATCGTCAATACGAACGTCAGAGGGATACAGTAAACCTGAAATGAAACAACTGAATCTATATCTAGTGTCACAGGAATGGTTCAAAACATAGACAGTAAGAGGAGTCAGTCTTCTTGCACTTAAGTCGGCATTGTGCCTTTTGTATTTAATTCCGATGCTATTTACGTGTTTCATCGTCAATAAGAAGGTCAGAGGGATACAGTAAACCGAAGTGAAGCGTCGGAATCTATAACTAGTGTCACAGGTGTGGTTCAAATCATAGACAGCAAGATGAGTCACTTTTCTTGTTCTTAAGTGGGCATTGTGCCTTTTGTATTTAATTCCGGTGCAATTTCTGTGTTTCATCGTCAATACGAAGGTCAGAGGGATACAGTAATCCTGAAGTGAAGCATCGGAATCTATAACTAGTGTCACAGGAATGGTTCAAAACATAGACAGTAAGAAGAGTCAGTGTTCTTGTACTGAAGTCGGCATTGTGCCTTTTGTATTTAATTATGATGCAATTTCTGTGTTTCATCGTCAATAATAAAGTCAGAGGGATACAGTAAACCTGAAGTGAAGCATCGGAATCTATAAGTAGTGTCACAGGAATGGTTCAAAACATAGACAGTAAGAAGAGTCAGTTTTCCTGTACTTAAGTCGGCATTGTGCTTTTTGTATGTAATTCCGATGCAATTTCTGTGTTTCATCGTCAATTAGAATGTCAGATGGATACAGTAAACCTGAAGTGAAGCATCGGAATCTTTAACTAGTGTCACAGGAATGGTTCAAATCATAGACAGTTAGAAGAGTCAGTTTTCCTGCATTTAAGTCGGCATTGTGCCTTTTGTATGTAATTCCGGTGCAATTTCTGTGTTTCATTGTCAATAAGAAGGTCAGAGGGATACAGTAAACCTGAAGCGAATCATCGGAATCTGTAACTAGTATCACAGGAATGGTTCAAAGCATAGACAGGAAGTATAGCCAGTCTTATTGTACTTCAGTCGGCATTGTGCCTTTTGTATATATTTCCGATGCAATTTCTGTGTTTCATCGTTAATAAGAAGGTCAGAGGGATACAGTAAACCTGAAGTGAAGCATCGGAATCTAAAACCGGTCTCAGAGGAAAGTTCAAAACATAGTCAGTAAGAAGAGCCAGTCTTCTTGTACATGAGTCGGCATTGTTCCTTTTGTATTTAATTCCGATGCAATATCTGTGTTTCATCGTCAATAAGAAGGTCAGCTGGATACAGTAAACCTGAAGTGAATCGTCCGAATCTATAACTAGTGTCACAGGAATGTTTCAAAACATAGACAGGAATTATAGCCAGTCTTCTTGTACTTGAGTCGGCATTGTGCCTTTTGTATTTAATTCCGAAGCAATTTCTGTGTTTCATCGTGAATACGACGGTGAGAGGGATACAGTAAACCTGAAGTGAAGCATCGGAATCTATAACTAGTGTCACAGGAATAATTCGAAACATAGACAGTAAGAAGAGTCAGTCTTCTTTTACTTAAGTCGGCATTGTGCCTTTTGTATATATTTCCGATGCAATTTCTGTGTTTCATCGGCAATAAGAAGGTCAGAGGGATACAGTAAACCTGAAGTGAAGCAACGGAAACTATAACTAGTGTCACAGGAGTGGTTCAAAACGTAGACAATACGAAGAGTCAGTCTTCTTGTCCTGAAGTCGGCATTGTGCCTTTTGTATTTAATTAAGATGCAATTTCTGTGTTTCATCGTCAATAATAAGGTCAGAGGGATACAGTATACCTGAAGTGAAGCATCGGAATCTATAACTAGTCTCACAGGAATGGTTTAAAACGTAGACAGTAAGAAGAGTCAGTCTTCTTGTACTTAAGTCGGCATTGTGCCTTTTGTATTTAATTATGATGCAATTTCTGTACTTCATCGTCAATAAGAAGGTCAAAGGGAAACAGTGAACGTGAATTGAAGAAATGGAGTCTATAACTAGTGTCACAGGGATGGTTCAAAACATAGACAGTAAGAAGAGTCAGTTTTCGTGTACTTAAGTCGGCATTGTGCCTTCTCTATTAAATTCCGATGCAATTTCTGTGTTTCGGCGTCGATAAGAAGGTCCAAGGGATACAGTAAACCTGAAGTGAAGCATCGGTATCTAAAACCGGTCTCAGAGGAAAGGTTCAAAACATAGACAGTAAGAAGAGCCAGTCTTCTTGTACATGAGTCGGCATTGTGCCTTTTGTATGTAATTCCGATGCAATTTCTGTGTATCATCGTCAATAAGAAGGTCAGCTGGATACAGTAAACCTGAAGCGAAGCATCGGAATCTATAACTAGTGTCACAGGAACGGTTCAAAACTTAGACAGGTAGTATAGCCAGTCTTCTTGTACTTGAGTCGGCATTGTGCCTTTTGTATTTAATTCCGATGCAATTTCTGTGACTCATCGTCAATAAGAAGGTCCAAGGAATACAGTAAACCTGAAGTGTAGCATCGGAATCTATAATAGTGTCACAGGAATGGTTCAAAAATTAGACTGAAAGAAGAGTCAGTGTTCTTGTTCTGAAGTCGGCATTGTGCCATTTGTATTTAATTAAGATGCAATTTCTGTGTTTCATCGTCAATAATAAAGGTCAGAGGGATACAGTATACCTGAAGTGAAGCATCGGAATCTATTACTAGTGTCACAGGAATGGTTCAAAACATAGACAGTAAGAAGAGTCAGTCTTCTTGTACTTAAGTCTGCATTGTGCCTTTTGTATATAATTCCGATGCAATTTCTGTGTTTCATCGTCAATAGGAAGCTCAGAGGGATACAGTAAACCTGAAGTGAAGCATCGGAATCTATAACTAGTGTCACAGGAATGGTTCAAACATAGACAGTAAGAAGAGTCAGTTTTCTTGTACTTAAGTCGGCATTGTGCCTTTTGTATTTTATTACGATGCAATTTCTGTGTTTCATCGTCAATAAGAAGGTCAGAGGGATACAGTAAACCTGAAGTGAAGCATCGTAATCTATAACTAGTGTCACAGGAATCGTTCAAAACATAGACATTAAGAAGAGTCAGTCTTTTTGTACTTAAGTCTCCTTTGTGCCTTTTGTATTTAATTCCGATGCAATTTCTGTGTTTCATCGTCAATACGAACGTCAGAGGGATACAGTAAACCTGAAATGAAACAACTGAATCTATATCTAGTGTCACAGGAATGGTTCAAAACATAGACAGTAAGAGGAGTCAGTCTTCTTGCACTTAAGTCGGCATTGTGCCTTTTGTATTTAATTCCGATGCTATTTACGTGTTTCATCGTCAATAAGAAGGTCAGAGGGATACAGTATTCCTGAAGTGAAGCATCGGAATCTATAACTAGTGTCACAGGAATGGTTCAAAACATAGACAGTAAGAAGGGTCAGTGTTCTTGTACTGAAGTCGGCATTGTGCCTTTTGTATTTAATTAAGATGCAATTTCTGTGTTTCATCGTCAATAATAAGGTCAGAGGGATCCAGTAAACCTGAAGTGAAGCATCGGAATCTATAAGTAGTGTCACAGGAATGGTTCAAAACATAGACAGTAAGAAGAAACAGTCTTCTTGTACTTAAGTCGCCATTGTGCCTTTTGTATTTAATTCCGATGCAATATCTGTGTTTCATCGTCAATACGAAGGTCAGAGGGATACAGTAAACCTGAAGTGAAGCATCGGAATCTATAACTAGTGTCACAGGAATGGTTCAAAACATAGACAGTAAGAAGAGTCAGTTTTCCTGTACTTAAGTCGGCATTGTGCTTTTTGTATGTAATTCCGATGCAATTTCTGTGTTTCATCGTCAATTAGAAGGTCAGATGGATACAGTAAACCTGAAGTGAAGCATCGGAATCTTTAACTAGTGTCACAGGAATGGTTCAAATCATTGACAGTTAGAAGAGTCAGTTTTCCTGCATTTAAGTCGGCATTGTGCCTTTTGTATGTAATTGCGGTGCAATTTCTGTGTTTCATTGTCAATAAGAAGGTCAGAGGGATACAGTAAACCTGAAGCGAATCATCGGAATCTATAACTAGTGTCACAGTAATGGTTCAAAGCATAGACAGGAAGTATAGCCAGTCTTATTGTACTTCAGTCGGCATTGTGCCTTTTATATATATTTCCGATGCAATTTCTGTGTTTCATCGTTAATAAGAAGGTCAGAGGGATACAGTAAACCTGAAGTGAAGCATCGGAATCTAAAACCGGTCTCAGAGGAAAGTTCAAAACATAGTCAGTAAGAAGAGCCAGTCTTCTTGTACATGAGTCGGCATTGTTCCTTTTGTATTTAATTCCGATGCAATATCTGTGTTTCATCGTCAATAAGAAGGTCAGCTGGATACAGTAAACCTGAAGTGAATCGTCCGAATCTATAACTAGTGTCACAGGAATGTTTCAAAACATAGACAGGAATTATAGCCAGTCTTCTTGTACTTGAGTCGGCATTGTGCCTTTTGTATTTAATTCCGAAGCAATTTCTGTGTTTCATCGTGAATACGACGGTGAGAGGGATACAGTAAACCTGAAGTGAAGCATCGGAATCTATAACTAGTGTCACAGGAATAATTCGAAACATAGACAGTAAGAAGAGTCAGTCTTCTTTTACTTAAGTCGGCATTGTGCCTTTTGTATATATTTCCGATGCAATTTCTGTGTTTCATCGGCAATAAGAAGGTCAGAGGGATACAGTAAACCTGAAGTGAAGCAACGGAAACTATAACTAGTGTCACAGGAGTGCTTCAAAACGTAGACAATACGAAGAGTCAGTCTTCTTGTTCTGAAGTCGGCATTGTGCCTTTTGTATTTAATTAAGATGCAATTTCTGTGTTTCATCGTCAATAATAAGGTCAGAGGGATACAGTATACCTGAAGTGAAGCATCGGAATCTATAACTAGTGTCACAGGAATGGTTTAAAACGTACACAGTAAGAAGAGTCAGTCTTCTTGTACTTAAGTCGGCATTGTGCCGTTTGTATTTAATTATGATGCAATTTCTGTACTTCATCGTCAATAAGAAGGTCAAAGGGAAACAGTGAACGTGAATTGAAGAAATGGAGTCTATAACTAGTGTCACAGGGATGGTTCAAAACATAGACAGTAAGAAGAGTCAGTTTTCGTGTACTTAAGTCGGCATTGTGCCTTTTGTATTTAATTCCGATGTAATTTCTGTTTTTCATCGTCAATACGAAGGTCAGAGGGATACAGTAAACCTTAAGTGAAGCATCGGAATCTATTACTAGTGTTACAGGAATGGTTCAAAACATAGAGAGTAAGAAGAGTCAGTCTTTTTGTACTTAAGTCGGCATTGTGCCTTTTGTATCTAATTCCGATGCAATTTCTGTGTTTCATCGTCAATACGAAGGTCAGAGGGATACAGTAAACCTGAAGTGAAGCATCGGAATCTATAACTAATGTCACAGGAATGGTTCAAACATAGACAGTAAGAAGAGTCAGTTTTCTTGTACTTAAGTCGGCGTTGTGCCTTTTGTATTTTATTACGATGCAATTTCTGTGTTTCATCGTCAATAAGAAGGTCAGAGGTGTACAGAAAACCTGAAGTGAAGCATCGGAATCTATAACTAGTGTCACTGGAATGGTTCAAAACATAGAAAGTAAAAAGAGTCAGTTTTCTTGTACTTAAGTCGGCATTGTGCCTTTCCTATTTAATTATGATGCAATTTCTGTACTTCATCGTCAATAAGAAGGTCAAAGGGAAACAGTGAACGTGAATTGAAGAAATGGAGTCTATAACTAGTGTCACAGGGATGGTTCAAAACATAGACAGTAAGAAGAGTCAGTTTTCGTGTACTTAAGTCGGCATTGTGCCTTTTGTATTTAATTCCGATGCAATTTCTGTGTTTCATCGTCAATAAGAACGTCACAGAGATACAGTAAACCTGAAGTGAAGCATCGGAATCAATAACTAGTGTCACAGGAATGGTTCAAAACATAAACAGAAAATAGAGTCAGTTTTCTTGTCCTTATGTCGGCATTGTGCCTTTTGTATTTAGTTCCGATGCAATTTCTGTGTTTCATCGTCAATAAGAAGGTCAGAGGGATACAGTAAACCTGAAGTGAAGCATCGGAATCTATAACTAGTGTCACAGGAATGGTTCAAAACATAGACAGTAAGAAGAGTCAGTTTTCCTGTACTTATGTCGGCATTGTGCCTTTTGAATTTAATTCCGATGCAATTTCTGTGTTTCATCGTCAATTAGAAGGTCAGAGAGATACAGTAAACCTGAAGTGAAGCATCGGAATCTTTAACTAGTGTCACAGGAATGGATCAAATCATAGACAGCAAGAAGAGTCAATTTTCTTGTACTTAAGTCGGCATTGTGCCTTCTCCATTAAATTCCGATGCAATTTCTGTGTTTCGGCGTCGATAAGAAGGTCCAAGGGATACAGTAAACCTGAAGTGAAGCATCGGTATCTAAAACCGGTCTCAGAGGAAAGGTTCAAAACATAGACAGTAAGAAGAGCCAGTCTTCTTGTACATGAGTCGGCATTGTGCCTTTTGTATTTAATTCCGATGCAATTTCTGTGTATCATCGTCAATAAGAAGGTCAGCTGGATACAGTAAACCTGAAGCGAAGCATCGGAATCTATAACTGGTGTCACAGGAATGGTTCAAAACTTAGACAGGTAGTATAGCCAGTCTTCTTGTACTTGAGTCGGCATTGTGCCTTTTGTATTTAATTCCGATGCAATTTCTGTGACTCATCGTCAATAAGAAGGTCCAAAGAATACAGTAAACCTGAAGTGTAGCATCGGAATCTATAATAGTGTCACAGGAATGGTTCAAAAATTAGACTGAAAGAAGAGTCAGTGTTCTTGTTCTGAAGTCGGCATTGTGCCATTTGTATTTAATTAAGATGCAATTTCTGTGTTTCATCGTCAATAATAAAGGTCAGAGGGATACAGTATACCTGAAGTGAAGCATCGGAATCTATAACTAGTGTCACAGGAATGGTTCAAACATAGACAGTAAGAAGAGTCAGTTTTCTTGTACTTAAGTCGGCATTGTGCCTTTTGTATTTTATTACGATGCAATTTCTGTGTTTCATCGTCAATAAGAAGGTGAGAGGGATACAGTAAACCTCAAGTGAAGCATCGTAATCTATAACTAGTGTCACAGGAATGGTTCAAAACATAGACATTAAGAAGAGTCAGTCTTTTTGTACTTAAGTCTCCTTTGTGCCTTTTGTATTTAATTCCGATGCGATTTCTGTGTTTCATCGTCAATACGAATGTCAGAGGGATACAGTAAACCTGAAATGAAACAACTGAATCTATAACTAGTGTCACAGGAATGGTTCAAAACATAGACAGTAAGAGGAGTCAGTCTTCTTGCACTTAAGTCGGCATTGTGCCTTTTGTATTTAATTCCGATGCTATTTACGTGTTTCATCGTCAATAAGAAGGTCAGAGGGATACAGTAAACCGAAATGAAGCGTCGGAATCTATAACTAGTGTCACAGGAGTGGTTCAAATCATAGACAGCAAGATGAGTCACTTTTCTTGTACTTAAGTCGGCATTGTGCCTTTTGTATTTAATTCCGGTGCAATTTCTGTGTTTCATCGTCAATAAGAAGGTCAGAGGGATACAGTAACCTGAAGTGAAGCATCGGAATCTATAACTTGTGTCACAGGAATGGTTCAAAACGTAGACAGTAAGAAGAGTCAGTCTTCTTGTACTTAAGTCGGCATTGTGCCTTTTGTATTTAATTATGATGCAATTTCTGTACTTCATCGTCAATAAGAAGGTCAAAGGGATACAGTGAACGTGATGTGAAGCAATGGAGTCTATAACTAGCATCACAGGAATGGTTCAAAACATAGACAGTAAGAAGAGTCAGTTTTCTGGTACTTAAGTCGGCATTGTGCCTTTTGTATTTAATTCCGATGTAATTTCTGTGTTTCATCGTCAATAAGAAGGTCGGAGGGATACAGTAAACCTTAAGTGAAGCATCGGAATCTATAACTAGTGTTACAGGAATGGTTCAAAACATAGAGAGTAAGAAGAGTCAGTCTTTTTGTACTTACGTCGGCATTGTGCCTTTTGTATCTAATTCCGATGCAATTTCTGTGTTTCATCGTCAATACGAAGGTCAGAGGGATACAGTAAACCTGAAGTGAAGCATCGGAATCTATAACTAGTGTCACCGGAATGGTTCAAAACACAGACAGTAAGAAGAGTCAGTCTTCTTGTACTTAGGTCTGCATTGTGCCTTTTGTATATAGTTCCGATGCAATTTCTGTGTTTCATCGTCAATAAGAAGCTCAAAGGATACAGTAAACCTGAAGAGAAGCATCGGAATGTATAACTAGTGTCACAGGAATGGTTCAAACATAGACAGTAAGAAGAGTCAGTTTTCTTGTACTTGAGTCGGCACTGTGCCTTTTGTATTTTATTACGATGCAATTTCTGTGTTTCATCGTCAATAAGAAGGTCAGAGGGATACAGTAAACCTGAAGTGAAGCATCGTAATCTATAACTAGTGTCACAGGAATGGTTCAAAACATAGACAATAAGAAGAGTCAGTCTTTTTGTACTTAAGTCTACTTTGTGCCTTTTGTATTTAATTCCGATGCAATTTCTGTGTTTCATCGTCAATACGAATGTCAGAGGGATACAGTAAACCTGAAATGAAACAACTGAATCTATAACTAGCGTCAAAGGAATGGTTCAAATCGTAGACAGTAGGAGGAGTCAGTCTTCTTGTACTTAAGTCGGCATTGTGCCTTTTGTATTTAATTCCGATGCAATGTACGTGTTTCATTGTCAATAAGAAGGTCAGAGGGATACAGTAAACCTGAAGAAAGCATCGGAATCTATAACTAGTGTCACAGGAGTGGTTCAAAACATAGACAGCAAGAAGAGTCACTTTTCTTGTACTTAAGTCGGCGTTGTGGCTTTTGTATTTAATTCCGGTGCAATTTCTGTGTTTCATCGTCAATAAGAAGGTCACAGAGATACAGTAAACCTGAAGTGAAGCATCGGAATCAATAAATAGTGTCACAGGAATTGTTCAAAACATAAACAGTAAAAAGAGTCAGTTTTCTTGTTCTTATGTCGTTATTGTGCCGTTTGTATTTAGTTCTGATGCAATTTCTGTGTTTCATCGTCAATAAGAAGGTCAGAGGGATACAGTAAACCTGAAGTGAAGCATCGGAATCTGTAACTAGTGTCACAGGAATGCTTCAAAACATAGACAGTAAGAAGAGTCAATTTTCCTGTACTTTAGTCGGCATTGTGCCTTTTGTATGTAATTCCGATGCAATCTCTGTGTTTCATCGTCAATTAGAAGGTCAGAGGGATTCAGTAAACCTGAAGTGAAGTATCGGAATCTTTAACTAGTGTCACAGGAATGGTTCAAAACATAGACAGTAAGAAGAGTCAGTTTTCTTGTACTTAAGTCGGCATTGTGCCTTCTCTATTAAATTCCGATGCAATTTCTGTGTGTCGGCGTCAATAACAAGGTCCAAGGGATACAGTTAACCTGAAGCGAAGCATCGGAATCTAAAACCGGTCTCACAGGAAAGCTTCAAAACATAGACAGTAAGAAGAGCCAGTCTTCTTGTAGTTGAGTCGGCATTGTGCCTTCGTATTTAATTCCGATGCAATTTCTGTGTTTCATCGTCAGTACGACGGTCAGAGGGATACAGTAAACCTGAAGTGAAGCATCAGAATCTATACTAGTGTCACAGGAATGGTTCAAAACATAGACAGTAAGGAGAGTTAGTCTTCTTGTACTTAAGTCGGCATTGTGCCTTTTGTATTAAATTAAGATGCAATCTCGGTGTTTCATCGGCAATAATAAGGTCAGAGGTATACAGTATACCGGAGGTGAAGTATCGGAATCTATAACTAGTGTCACAGGAATGGTTCAAAGCATAGACAGTAATAAGGGTCAGTCTTCTTGTACTTAAGTCGGCATTGTGCCTTTTGTATTTAATTCCGATGCAATTTCTGTGTGTCATCGTCAATACGAAGGTCAGAGGAATACAGTAAACCAGAAGTGAAGTATCGGGATCTATAACTAGTCTCACAGGAATGGTTCAAAACATAGACAGTATGAAGAGTCAGTCTTCTTGTACTTAAGTCAGCATTGTGATTTTTGTATTTAATTCCGATGCAATTTACGTGTTTCATCGTCAATATGAAGATAAGAGGGATACAGTAAACCAGAAGTGAAGCATCGCAATCTATAACTAGTGTCACAGGAATGGTTCAAAACATAGACAGTAAGAAGAGACAGTTTTCTTGTACTTAATTCGGCATTGTGTGTTTTGTAATCAATTCCGATGCCATTTCTGTGTTTCATCGTCAATAAGAAGGTCACAGGTATACAGTAAACCTGAAGTGAAGCATCGGAATCTATAACTAGGGTCACAGGAATGGTTCAAAACATAAACAGTAAGAAGAGTCAGTTTTCTTGTACTTAGGTCGGCATTGTGCCTTTTGTATTTTATTCCGATGCAATTTCTGTGTTTCATTGTTAATAAAAAGGTCAGAGGGATACAGTAAACCTGAAGTGAAGCATCGTAATCTATAACTAGTGACACAGGAATGGTTCAAAACATAGACATTAAGAAGAGTCAGTCTTTTTGTACTTAAGTCTGCTTTGTGCCTTTTGTATTTAATTCCGATGCAATTTCTGTGTTTCATCGTCAATACGAATGTCAGAGGGATACAGTAAACCTGAAATGAAACAACTGAATCTATAACTAGTGTCACAGGAATGGTTCAAAACATAGACAGTAAGAGGAGTCAGTCTTCTTGTACTTAAGTCGGCATTGTGCCTTTTGTATTTAATTCCGATGCAATTTACGTGTTTCATCGTCAATAAGAAGGTCAGAGGGATACAGTAAACCTGAAATGAAGCGTCGGAATCCATAACTAGTGTCACAGGAGTGGTTCAAACATAGACAGCAATAAGAGTCACCTTTCTTGTACTTAAGTCGGCATTGTGCCTTTTGTATTTAATTCCGGTGCAATTTCTGTGTTTCATCGTCAATAAGAAGGTCAGAGGGATACAGTAATCCTGAAGTGAAGCATCGGAATCTATAACTAGTGTCTCAGGAATGGTTCAAAACATAGACAGTAAGAAGGGTCAGTGTTCTTGTACTGAAGTCGGCATTGTGCCTTTTGTATTTAATTAAGATGCAATTTCTGTGTTTCATCGTAAATAATTAGGTCAGAGGGATACAGTAAACCTGAAATGAAGCATCGGAATCTATAAGTAGTGTCACAGGAATGGTTCAAAACATAGACAGTAAGAAGAAGCAGTCTTCTTGTACTTAAGTCGCCATTGTGCATTTTGTATTTAATTCCGATGCAATATCTGTGTTTCATCGTCAATACGAAGGTCAGAGGGATACAGTAAACCTGAAGTGGAGCATCTTAATCTATGACTAGTGTCACAGAAATGGTTGAAAACGTAGACAGTAAGAAGGGACTATTTTCCTGTACTTAAGTCGGCATTGTGCCTTTTGTATGTAATTCCGATGCAATTTCTGTGTTTCATCGTCTATTGGAAGGTCAGACGGATACAGTAAACCTGAAGTGAAGCATCGGAATCTTTAACTAGTGTCACAGGAATGGTTCAAATCATAGAGAGTAAGAAGAGTCAGTTTTCCTGTACTTAAGTCGGAATTGTGCCTTTTGTATGTAATTCCGATGCAATTTCTGAGTTTCATTGTCAATAAGAAGGTCAGAGGGACAAAGGAAACCTTAAGCGAATCATCGGAATCTATAACTAGTGTCACAGGAATGGTTCAAAGCATAGACAGGAAGTATAGCCAGTCTTCTTGTACTTGAGTCGGCATTATGCCTTTTGTATTTAATTCCGAAGCAATTTCTGTGTTTCATCGTGAATACGACGGTGAGAGGGATACAGTAAACCTGAAGTGAAGCATCGGAATCTATAACTAGTGTCACGGGAATAATTCAAAACATAGACAGTAAGAAGAGTCAGTCTTCTTTTACTTAAGTCGGCATTGTGCCTTTTGTATATATTTCCGATGCAATTTCTGTGTTTCATCGTCAATAAGAAGGTCAGAGGGATACAGTAAACCTGAAGTGAAGCAACAGAATCTATAACTAGTGTCACAGGAATGGTTCAAAACGTAGACAATACGAAGAGTCAGTCTTCCTGTTCTGAAGTCGGCATTGTGCGTTTTGTATTTAATGAAGATGCAATTTCTGTCTTTAATCGTCAATAATAAGGTCAGAGGGATACAGTATACCTGAAGTGAAGCATCGGAATCTATAACTAGTGTCACAGGAATGGTTCAAAACGTAGACAGTAAGAAGAGTCAGTCTTCTTGTACTTAAGTCAGCATTGTGCCTTTTGTATTTAATTATGATGCAATTTCTGTACTTCATCGTCAATAAGAAGGTCAAAGGGATACAGTGAACGTGAAGTGAAGCAATGGAGTATATAACTAGCGTCACAGGGATGGTTCAAAACATAGACAGTAAGAAGAGTCAGCCTTCTTGTACTTAAGTCGCCGATGTGCCTTTTATATATAATTCCGATGCAATTTCTGTGTTTCCATCGTCTATAAGAAGTTCAGAGGGATACAGTAAACCTGAAGTGTAGCATCGGAATCTATAACTAGCGTCACAGGAATGGTTCAAATCATAGACAGTTAGAAGAGTCAGTTTTCTTGTACTTAAGTCGGCATTGTGCCTTTTGTATTTAATTCCGATGCAATTTCTGTGTTTCATCGTCAATAAGAAGGACAGAGGGATACAGTAAACCTTAAGTGAAAAGCATCGGAATCTATAACTAGTGTTACAGGAATGGTTCAAACATAGAGAGTAAGAAGAGTCAGTCTTTTTGTACTTAAGTCGGCATTGTGCCTTTTGTATCTAATTCCGATGCAATTTCTGTGTTTCATCGTCAATACGAAGGTCAGAGGGATACAGTAAACCTGAAGTGAAGCATCGGAATCTATAATTAGTGTCACAGGAATGGTTCAAACATAGACAGTAAGAAGAGTCAGTTTTCTTGTACTTAAGTCGGCATTGTGCCTTTTGTATTTTATTACGATGCAATTTCTGTGTTTCATCGTCAATAAGAAGGTCAGAGGGATACAGTAAACCTGAAGTCAAGCATCGTAATCTATAACTAGTGTCACAGGAATGGTTCAAAGCATAGACATTAAGAAGAGTCAGTCTTTTTGTACTTAAGTCTGCTTTGTGCCTTTTGTATTTAATTCCGATGCAATTTCTGTGTTTCATCGTCAATACGAATGTCAGAGGGATACAGTAAACCTGAAATGAAACAACTGAATCTATAACTAGCGTCAAAGGAATGGCTCAAAACGTAGACAGTAAGAGGAGTCAGTCTTTTTGTATTTAAGTCGGCATTGTGCCTTTTGTATTTAATTCCTGAAGCAATTCACATCTTTCATCGTCAATAAGAAGGTCAGAGGGATACAGTAAACCTGAAGTGAAACAACGGAATCTATAACTAGTGTCACAGGAGTGGTTCAACACATAGACAGTAAGAAGAGTCACTATTCTTGTACTTAAGTCGGCATTGTGCCCTTTGTATTTAATTCCGGTGCAATTTCTGTGTTTCATCGTCAATAAGAAGGTCACAGAGATACAGTAAACCTGAAGTGAAGCATCGGAATCAACAACTAGTGTCACAGGAATGGTTCAAAACATAAACAGTAAAAAGAGTCAGTTTTCTTGTTCTTATGTCGGCAGTGTGCCTTTTGTATTTAGTTCCGATGCAATTTCTGTGTTTCATCGTCAATAAGAAGGTCAGAGGGATACAGTAAACCTGAAGTGAAGCATCGGAATCTATAACTAGTGTCACAGGAATGGTTCAAAACATAGACAGTAAGAAGAGTCAATTTTCCTGTACTTTAGTCGGCATTGTGCCTTTTGTATGTAATTCCGATGCAATTTCTGTGTTTCATCGTCAATTAGAAGGTCAGAGGGATACAGTAAACCTGAAGTGAAGCTTCGGAATCTTTAACTAGTGTCACAGGAATGGTTCAAAACATAGACAGAAGGAAGAGTCAATTTTCTTGTACTTAAGTCGGCATTGTGCCTTCTCTATTAAATTCCGATGCAATTATTTGTGTTTCGGCGTCGATAATAAAGTCCAAGGGATACAGTAAACCTGAAGTGAAGCATCGGTATATAAAACCGGTCTCAGAGGAAAGGTTCAAAACATAGACAGTAAGAAGAGCCAGTCTTCTTGTACATGAGTCGACATTGTGCCTTTTGTATTTAATTCCGATGCAATATCTGTGTATCATCGTCAATAAGAAGGTCAGCTGGATACAGTAAACCTGAAGTGAAGCATCGGAATCTATAACTAGTGTAACAGGAATGGTTCAAAACTTAGACAGGTAGTATAGCCAGTCTTCTTGTACTTGAGTCTGCATTGTGCCTTTTGTATTTAATTCCGATGCAATTTCTGTGATTCATCGTCAATAAGAAGGTCCAAGGAATACAGTAAACGTGAAGTGTAGCATCGGAATCTATAATAGTGTCACAGGAATGGTTCAAAACATAGACAGTAAGAAGAGTCAGTCTTCTTGTACTTAAGTCGGCATTATGCCTTTTGTATTTAATTAAGATGGAATTTCTGTGTTTCATCGTCAATAATAAGGTCAGAGGGATACAGTATACCTGAAGTGAAGCATCGGAATCTATAACAAGTGTCACAGGAATTGTTCAATACATAGGCAGTAATAAGAGTCAGTCTTCTTGTACTTAAGGCGGCATTGTGCTATTTGTATATATTTCCGATGCAATTTCTGTGTTTCATCGGCAATAAGAAGGTCAGAGGGATACAGTAAACCTGAAGTGAAGCAACGGAAACTATAACTAGTGTCACAGGAGTGCTTCAAAACGTAGACAATACGAAGAGTCAGTCTTCTTGTTCTGAAGTCGGCATTGTGCCTTTTGTATTTAATTAAGATGCAATTTCTGTGTTTCATCGTCAATAATAAGGTCAGAGGGATACAGTATACCTGAAGTGAAGCATCGGAATCTATAACTAGTGTCACAGGAATGGTTTAAAACGTACACAGTAAGAAGAGTCAGTCTTCTTGTACTTAAGTCGGCATTGTGCCGTTTGTATTTAATTATGATGCAATTTCTGTACTTCATCGTCAATAAGAAGGTCAAAGGGAAACAGTGAACGTGAATTGAAGAAATGGAGTCTATAACTAGTGTCACAGGGATGGTTCAAAACATAGACAGTAAGAAGAGTCAGTTTTCGTGTACTTAAGTCGGCATTGTGCCTTTTGTATTTAATTCCGATGTAATTTCTGTTTTTCATCGTCAATACGAAGGTCAGAGGGATACAGTAAACCTTAAGTGAAGCATCGGAATCTATTACTAGTGTTACAGGAATGGTTCAAAACATAGAGAGTAAGAAGAGTCAGTCTTTTTGTACTTAAGTCGGCATTGTGCCTTTTGTATCTAATTCCGATGCAATTTCTGTGTTTCATCGTCAATACGAAGGTCAGAGGGATACAGTAAACCTGAAGTGAAGCATCGGAATCTATAACTAATGTCACAGGAATGGTTCAAACATAGAGAGTAAGAAGAGTCAGTTTTCTTGTACTTAAGTCGGCGTTGTGCCTTTTGTATTTTATTACGATGCAATTTCTGTGTTTCATCGTCAATAAGAAGGTCAGAGGTGTACAGAAAACCTGAAGTGAAGCATCGGAATCTATAACTAGTGTCACTGGAATGGTTCAAAACATAGAA
>NW_025728105.1:0-113216 GCF_021461385.2 Schistocerca piceifrons | reverse complement strand
TAAGAAGGTCAGAGGTATACTGTAAATCTGAAGTGAAACATCAGAATCTATAACTAGTGTCACAGGAATGGATCAAAGCTTAGACACCTAGAAGAGTCAGTTTTCTTGTACTTAAGTCGGCATTGTGCCTTTTGTATTTAATTCCGATGCAATTTCTGTGTTTCATCGTTAATAAGAACGTCAGAGGGATACAGTAAACCTGAAGTGAAGCATCGGAATCTATAACTAGTGTCACATGAGTGGCTGAAATCATAGACAGTAGGAGGAGTCAGTTATTTTGTACTTATGTCGGCATTGTGCCTTTTGTATTTATTTCCGATGCAATTTCTGTGTCTCATCGTCAATAAGAAGGTCAGAGGGATACAGTAATCCTGAAGTGAAGCATCGGAAACTATAACTAGTGTCACAGGAATGGTTCAAAACATAGTCAGTATAAGAGTCAGTTTTCTTGTACATAAGTCGGCATTGTGCCTTTTGTATTTAATTCCGATGCAATTTCTGTGTTTCATCGTCAATAAGAAGGTCAGAGGGATATAGTAAACCCCAAGTTAAGCATCGGTATCAATAACTAGTGTCACAGGAATGGTTCAAAACATAGACAGTAAGAAGAGTCAGTTTTCTTGTACTTAAGTCGGCATTGTGCCTTTTGTATTTAATTCCGTTGCAATTTCTGTGTTTCATCGTCAATAAGAAGGTCAGAGGGATACAGTAAACCTGAAGTGAAGCATCGGAATCTATAACTAGTGTCAAATGAATGGTTCAAAACATAGACAGTAAGAAGGGTCGGTTTTTTTGTACTTAAGTCGGCATTGTGCCTTTTGTATTTAATTCCGAAGCAATTTCTGTGTTTCATCGTCAATGAGAAGGTCAGAGGGATACAGTAAACCTGAAGTGAAGCATCGGAATCTATAACTAGTGTCACGTGAATGGTTCAAAGCATAGACAGTAAGAAGGGAAAGTTTTCTTGTACTTAAGTCGGCATTGTGCGTTTTGTATTTAATTCCGATTCAATTTCTGTGTTTCATCGTCAATAAGGTCAGAGGGATACAGTAAACCTGAAGTGAAGCATGGGAATCAATAACTAGTGTCACAGGAATGCATCAAACATAGACAGTAAGAAGAGTCTGTTTTCTTGTACTTAAGTCGGCATTGTGCCTTTTGTATTTAATTCCGATGCAATTTCTGTGTTTCATCGTCAATAAGAAGGTCAGAGGGATACAGTAAACCTGAAGGGAAGCATCGGAATCTATAACTAGTGTCACAGGAATGGTTCAAATCATAGACAGTAAGAAGAGTCAGTTTCTTGAACTTAAGTCGGCATTGTGCCTTTTGTATTTAATTCCGATGCAATTTCTGTGTTTCATCGTTAATAAGAACGTCAGAGGGATACAGTAAACCTGAAGTGAAGCATCGGAATCTATAACTAGTGTCACATGAATGGCTCAAATCATAGACAGTAGGAGGAGTCAGTTATTTTGTACTTATGTCGGCATTGTGCGTTTTGTATTTATTTCCGATGCAATTTCTGTGTTTCATCGTCAATAAGAAGGTCAGAGGGATACAGTAATCCTGAAGTGAAGCATCGGAAACTATAACTAGTGTCACAGGAATGGTTCAAAACATAGTCAGTATAAGAGTCAGTTTTCTTGTACTTAAGTCGGCATTGTGCCTTTTGTATTTAATTCCGATGCAATTTCTGTGTTTTATCGTCAATAAGAAGGTCAGAGGGATACAGTAAACCTGAAGTGAAGTATCGGAATCTATAACTAGTGTCAAATGAATGGTTCAAAACATAGACAGTAGGAAGGGTCAGTTTTCTTTACTTATGTCGGCATTGTGCATTTTGTATTTAATTCCGATGCAATTTCTGTGTTTCATCGCAATACGAAGGTCAGAGACAGACAGTCAACCTGAAGTGAGCATCGGAATCTATAACTAGTGTCACATGAATGGTTGAAACATAGACAGTAAGAAGAGTCAGTTTTCTTGTACATTAGTCGGCACTGTGCCTTTTGTATTTAATTCCGATGCAATTTTTGTGTTTCATCGTCAATAAGAAGGTCAAAGGGATACAGTAAACATGAAGTGAAGCATCGAAATCTATAACTAGTGTCACAGGAATGGTTCAAACCATAGACTGTAAGAAGAGGCAGTTTTCATTTACTTAAGTCGGCATTGTGCCTTTTGTATTTAATTCCGATGCAAATTCTGTGTTCCCATCGACAATAAGAAGGTCAGAGGGATACAGTAAACCTGAAGTGAAGCGTCGGTATCTATAACTAGTGTCACAGGAATGTTTCAAACATAGACTGTAAGAAGAGGCAGTTTTCTTGTACTTAAGTCGGCATTGTGCCTTTTGCATTTAATTCCGATGCAATTTCAGTGTTTCATCGTCAATAAGAAGGTCAGAGGGTTACAGTGAACCTGAAGTGAAACCTCGGAATCTATTACTAGTGTCACATTAATGGTTCAAAACATAGACAGTAAGAAGAGTCAGTTATCTTGAACTTAAGTCGGCATTGTGCCTTTTGTATTTAATTCGATGCAATTTATGTGTTTCATCGTCAATAAGAAGGTCAGAGGGATACAGTAAATCTGAAGTGAAGCATCGGAATCTATAACTAGTGTCACGTGAATGGTTCAAACATAGACAGTAAGAAGAGTCAGTTTTTCTTCTACTTCAGTCGGCATTGTGGCTTTTCTATTTAATTCCGATGCAATTTCTGTGTTTCATCATCAATAAGAAGGTCAGAGGGATACAGTAAACCTTAAGTGAAGCATCGGAATCTATAACTAGTGTCACAGGAATGGTTGAAAGCATAGACTGTAAGAAGAGGCAGTTTTCTTGTACTTTAGTCGGCATTGTGCCTTTTGTGTTTAATTCCGATGCAATTTCTGTGTTTCATCGTCTATAAGAAGGTCAGAGTGATACAGTAAACCTGAAGTGAAGCATCGGAATCTATAACTAGTGTCACAGGAATGGTTCAAAACATAGACTGTAAGAAGAGTCAGTTTTCTTGTACTTAAGTCGGCATTGTGCCTTTTGTATTTAACTCCGATGCAATTTCTGTGTTTCATCGTCAATAAGATGGTCAGAGGGATACAGTAAACCTGAAGTGAAGCATCGGAATCTATAACTAGTGTCACAGGAATGGTTCAAAACATAGACTGTAAGAAGAGTCAGTTTTCTTGTACTTAAGTCTGCATTGTGCCTTTTGTATTTAATTCCGTTGCAATTTCTGTGTTTCATCGTCTATAAGAAAGTCAGAGTGATACAGTAAACCTGAAGTGAAGCATCGGAATCTATAACTAGTGTCACAGGAATGGTTCAAACATAGACAGTAAGAAGAGTCAGTTTTCTTGTACTTATGTCGGCATTGTGCATTTTGTATTTAATTCCGATGCAATTTCTGTGTTTCATCGCCAATACGAAGGTCAGAGACAGACAGTAAACCTGAAGTGGGCATCGGAATCTATAACTAGTGTCACATGAATGGTTGAAACATAGACAGTAAGAAGAGTCAGTTTTCTTGTACATTAGTCGGCATTGTGCCTTTTGTACTTAATTCCGATGCAATTTCTGTGTTTCATCGTCAATAAGAAGGTCAGAGGGATACAGTAAACCTGAAGTGAAGCATCTGAATCAATAACTAGTGTCACAGGAATGGTTCTAAACATAGAGAGTAAGAATAGTCTGTTTTCTTGTACTTATCTCGGCATTGTGCCTTTTGTATTTAATTCCGATGCAATATCTGTGTTTCATCGTCAATAAGAAGGTCAGAGGGATACAGTAAACCTGAAGTGAAGCATCGGAGTCTATAACTAGTGTCAAATGAATGGTTCAAAACATAGCCAGTAGGAAGGGTCAGTTTTCTTGTACTTAAGTCGGCATTGTGCCTTTTGTATTTAATTCCGAAGCAATTTCTGTGTTTCATCGTCAATAAGAAGGTCAGAGGGATACAGTAAACCTGAAGTGAAGCATCGGAATCTATAACTAGTGTCACGTGAATGGTTCAAAACATAGACAGTAAGAAGAGAAAGTTTTCCTGTACTTAAGTCGGCATTGTGCCTTTTCTATTTAATTCCGATCCAATTTCTGTGTTTCATCGTCAATAAGAAGGTCAAAGGATACAGTAAACATGAAGTGAAGCATCGAAATCTATAACTAGTGTCACAGGAATGGTTCAAAACATAGACTGTAAGAAGAGGCAGTTTTCTTTTACTTAAGTCGGCATTGTGCCTTTTGTATTTAATTCTGATGCAAATTCTGTGTTCCATCGTCAATAAGAAAGTCAGAGTGATACAATAAACCAGAAGTGAAGCATCGGAATCAATAACTAGTGTCACAGGAATGCTTCAAACATAGACAGAAAGAAGAGTCAGTTTTCTTGAACTTAAGTCGGCATTGTGCATTTTGTATTTAATTCCGATGCAATTTCTGTGCTTGATCGTCAATAAGAAGGTCAGAGGGATATAGTGAACCTGAAGTGAAGCATCGGAATCTATAACTACTGTCACAGGAATGATTCAAAGCATAGACAGTTAGAAGAATCAGTTTCCTTGTACTTAAGTCGGCATTTGCCTTTTGTATTTAATTCGATTCAATTTCTATGTTTCATCGTCAATAAGGTCAGAGGGATACAGTAAACCTGAAGTGAAGCATCGGAATCTATAACTAGTGTCACAGGAATGGTTCAAACATAGACTGTAAGAATAGGCAGTTTTCTTTTACTTAAGTCGGCATTGTGCCTTTTGTATTTAATTCCGATGCAGATTCTGTGTTCCATCGTCAATAAGAAGGTCAGAGTGATACAATAAACCTGAAGTGTAGGATCGGAATCAATAACTAGTGTCACAGGAATGCTTCAAACATAGACAGTAAGAAGAGTCTGTTTATCTTGTACTTAAGTCGGCATTGTGCTTTTTGTATTTAATTCCGATGCAATTTCTGTGTTTCATCGTCAATAAGAAGGTCAGAGGGATACAGTAAACCTGAAGGGAAGCATCGGAATCTATAACTAGTGTCACAGGAATGCTTCAAAACATAGACAGTAAGAAGAGTCAGTTTTCTTGAACTTAAGTCGGCATTGTGCATTTTTGTATTTAACTCCGATGCAGTTTCTGTGTTTCATCGTCAATAAGAAGGTCAGAGGGATACAGTAAACCTGAAGTGAAGCATCGGAATCAATAACTAGTGTCACAGGAATGGTTCAAAGCATAGACAGTAAGAAGAGTCAGTTTTCTAGTACTTAAGTAGGCATTGTGCCTTTTCTATTTAATTCCGATTCAATTTCTGTGTTTCATCGTCAACAAGAAGGTCAGAAGGATACAGTAAACTTGAAGTGAAGCATCGGAATCTATAACTAGTGTCACATGAATGGTTCAAAACATAGACAGTGAGAAGAGTCAAATTTCTTGTACTTAAGTCGGCATTATGCCTTTTGTATTTAATTCCGATGCAATTTCTGTGTTTCATCGTCAATAAGAAGGTCAGAGGGATACAGTAAACCTGAAGTGAAGCATCTGAATCAATTACTAGTGTCACATGAATGGTTCAAATCACAGACAGTAAGAAGAGTCAGTTTTCTTGTACTTTAGTCGGCATTGTGCCTTTTGTATTTAATTCAGATGCAATTTCTTTGTTTCATCGTCAATAAGAAGGTCAGAGGGATACAGTAAACCTGAAGTGAAGCCTCGGAATCAATAACTAGTGTCACAGGATTGGTTCTATACATAGACAGTAAGAAGTGTCACTTTTTTTGTACTTAAGTCGGCATTGTGCCTTTTGTATTTAATTCCGATGAAATTTCTGTGTTTCGTCGTCAATAAGAAGGTCAGAGGTATACTGTAAATCTGAAGTGAAACATCAGAATCTATAACTAGTGTCACAGGAATGGATCAAAGCTTAGACACTAAGAAGAGTCAGTTTTCTTGTACTTAAGTCGGCATTGTGCCTTTTGTATTTAATTCCGATGCAATTTCTGTGTTTCATCGTTAATAAGAACGTCAGAGGGATACAGTAAACCTGAAGTGAAGCATCGGAATCTATAACTAGTGTCACATGAGTGGCTGAAATCATAGACAGTAGGAGGAGTCAGTTATTTTGTACTTATGTCGGCATTGTGCCTTTTGTATTTATTTCCGATGCAATTTCTGTGTCTCATCGTCAATAAGAAGGTCAGAGGGATACAGTAATCCTGAAGTGAAGCATCGGAAACTATAACTAGTGTCACAGGAATGGTTCAAAACATAGTCAGTATAAGAGTCAGTTTTCTTGTACATAAGTCGGCATTGTGCCTTTTGTATTTAATTCCGATGCAATTTCTGTGTCTCATCGTCAATAAGAACGTCAGAGGGATATAGTAAACCCCAAGTTAAGCATCGGTATCAATAACTAGTGTCACAGGAATGGTTCAAAACATAGACAGTAAGAAGAGTCAGTTTTCTTGTACTTAAGTCGGCATTGTGCCTTTTGTATTTAATTCCGTTGCAATTTCTGTGTTTCATCGTCAATAAGAAGGTCAGAGGGATACAGTAAACCTGAAGTGAAGCATCGGAATCTATAACTAGTGTCAAATGAATGGTTCAAAACATAGACAGTAAGAAGGGTCGGTTTTTTTGTACTTAAGTCGGCATTGTGCCTTTTGTATTTAATTCCGAAGCAATTTCTGTGTTTCATCGTCAATGAGAAGGTCAGAGGGATACAGTAAACCTGAAGTGAAGCATCGGAATCTATAACTAGTGTCACGTGAATGGTTCAAAGCATAGACAGTAAGAAGAGAAAGTTTTCTTGTACTTAAGTCGGCATTGTGCGTTTTGTATTTAATTCCGATTCAATTTCTGTGTTTCATCGTCAATAAGGTCAGAGGGATACAGTAAACCTGAAGTGAAGCATGGGAATCAATAACTAGTGTCACAGGAATGCTTCAAACATAGACAGTAAGAAGAGTCTGTTTTCTTGTACTTAATTCGGCATTGTGCCTTTTGTATTTAATTCCGATGCAATTTCTGTGTTTCATCGTCAATAAGAAGGTCAGAGGGATACAGTAAACCTGAAGGGAAGCATCGGAATCTATAACTAGTGTCACAGGAATGGTTCAAATCATAGACAGTAAGAAGAGTCAGTTTTCTTGAACTTAAGTCGGCATTGTGCCTTTTGTATTTAATTCCGATGCAATTTCTGTGTTTCATCGTTAATAAGAACGTCAGAGGGATACAGTAAACCTGAAGTGAAGCATCGGAATCTATAACTAGTGTCACATGAATGGCTCAAATCATAGACAGTAGGAGGAGTCAGTTATTTTGTACTTATGTCGGCATTGTGCGTTTTGTATTTATTTCCGATGCAATTTCTGTGTTTCATCGTCAATAAGAAGGTCAGAGGGATACAGTAATCCTGAAGTGAAGCATCGGAAACTATAACTAGTGTCACAGGAATGGTTCAAAACATAGTCAGTATAAGAGTCAGTTTCTTGTACTTAAGTCGGCATTGTGCCTTTTGTATTTAATTCCGATGCAATTTCTGTGTATCATCGTTAATAAGGAGGTCAGAGGGATACTGTAAAGCTGAAGTAAAGCATCGGAATCTATAACTAGTGTCACAGGAATGGATCAAAATTTAGACAGTAAGAGAGTCAGTTTTCTTGTACTTAAGTTGCATTGTGCCTTTTGTATTTAATTCCGATGCAATTTCTGTGTTTCATCGTCAATAAGAAGGTCAGAGGTATACAGTAAACCTGAAGGGAAGCATCGGAATCTATAACTAGTGTCACAGGAATGGTTCAAAACATAGACAGTAAGAAGAGTCAGTTTTCTTGAACTTAAGTCGGCATTGTGCCTTTTGTATTTAATTCGATGCAATTTCTGTGTTTCATCGTTAATAAGAACGTCAGAGGGATACAGTAAACCTGAAGTGAAGCATCGGAATCTATAACTAGTGTCACATGAATGGCTCAAATCATAGACAGTAGGAGGAGTCAGTTATTTTGTACTTATGTCGGCATTGTGCGTTTTGTATTCATTTCCGATGCAATTTCTGTGTTGCATCGTCAATAAGAAGGTCAGAGGGATACAGTAATCCTGAAGTGAAGCATCGGAAACTATAACTAGTGTCACAGGAATGGTTCAAAACATAGTCAGTATAAGAGTCAGTTTTCTTGTACTTAAGTCGGCATTGTGCCTTTTGTATTTAATTCCGATGCAATTTCTGTGTATCATCGTTAATAAGAAGGTCAGAGGGATACTGTAAAGCTGAAGTAAAGCATCGGAATCTATAACTAGTGTCACAGGAATGGATCAAAATTTAGACAGTAAGAAGAGTCAGTTTTCTTGTACTTAAGTCGGCATTGTGCCTTTTGTATTTAATTCCGATGCAATTTCTGTGTTTCATCGTCAATAAGAAGGTCAGAGGGATACAGTAAACCTGAAGTGAAGCATCGGAATCTATAACTAGTGTCACAGGAATGGTTCAAAACACAGTTAGTAGGAAGGGTCAGTTTTCTTGTACTTAAGTCGGCATTGTGCCATTTGTATTTAATTCCGAAGCAATTTCTGTGTTTCATCGTCAATGAGAAGGTCAGAGGGATACAGTAAACCTGAAGTGAAGCATCGGAATCTATAACTAGTGTCACGTGAATGGTTCAAAACATAGACAGTAAGAAGAGAAAGTTTTCTTGTACTTTAGTCGGCATTGTGCCTTTTCTATTTAATTCCGATCCAATTTCTGTGTTTGATCGTCAATAAGAAGGTCAAAGGGATACAGTAAACCTGAAGTGAAGCATCGGAATCTATAACTAGTGTCACAGGAATGCTTCAAACATAGACAGTAAGAAGAGTCAGTTTTCTTGAACTTAAGTCGGCATTGTGCGTTTTGTATTTAATTCCGATGCAATTTCTGTGCTTGATCGTCAATAAGAAGGTCAGAGGGATATAGTGAACCTGAAGTGAAGCATCGGAATCTATAACTAGTGTCACAGGAATGATTCAACACATAGACAGTAAGAAGTATCAGTTTCCTTGTACTTAAGTCGGCATTGTGCCTTTTGTAATTAATTCCGATTCAATTTCTGTGTTTCATCGTCAATAAGGTCAGAGGGATACAGTAAACCTGAAGTGAAGCATCGGAATCTATAACTAGTGTCACAGAATGGTTCAAAGCATAGACTGTAAGAAGAGGCAGTTTTCCTTTACCTAAGTCGGCATTGTGCCTTTTGTATTGAATTCCGATGCAAATTCTGTGTTCCATCGTCAATAAGAAGGTCAGAGTGATACAATAAACCTGAAGTGAAGCATCGGAATCAATAACTAGTGTCACAGGAATGCTTCAAACATAGACAGTAAGAAGAGTCTGTTTTCTTGTACTTAAGTCGGCATTGTGCCTTTTTGTATATAATTCCGATGCAATTTCTGTGTTTCATCGTCAATAAGAAGGTCAGAGGGATACAGTAAACCTGAAGTGAAGCATCGGAATCAATAACTATTGTCACAGGAATGGTTCAAAACATAGACAGTAAGAAGAGTCATTTTTCTTGAACTTAAGTCGGCATTGTGCCTTTTGTATTTAATTCCGATGCAATTTCTGTGTTTCATCGTTAATAAGGACGTCAGAGGGATACAGTAAACCTGAAGTGAAGCATCGGAATCTATAACTAGTGTCACATGAATGGCTCAAATCATAGACAGTAGGGGGAGTCAGTTATTTTGTACTTATGTCGGCATTGTGCGTTTTGTATTTATTTCCGAAGCAATTTCTGTGTTTCATCGTCAATAAGAAGGTCAGAGGGATACAGTAATCCTGAAGTGAAGCATCGGAAACTATAACTAGTGTCACAGGAATGGTTCAAAACATAGTCAGTATAAGAGTCAGTTTTCTTGTACTTAAGTCGGCATTGTGCCTTTTGTATTTAATTCCGATGCAATTTCTGTGTTTCATCGTCAATAAGAAGGTCAGAGGGATACAGTAAACCTGAAGTGAAGCATCGGAATCTATAACTAGTGTCACAGGAATGGTTCAAAACACAGTTAGTAGGAAGGGTCAGTTTTCTTGTACTTAAGTCGGCATTGTGCCATTTGTATTTAATTCCGAAGCAATTTCTGTGTTTCATCGTCAATGAGAAGGTCAGAGGGATACAGTAAACCTGAAGTGAAGCATCGGAATCTATAACTAGTGTCACATGAGTGGCTGAAATCATAGACAGTAGGAGGAGTCAGTTATTTTGTACTTAAGTCGGCATTGTGCCTTTTGTATTTAATTCCGATGAAATTTCTGTGTTTCGTCGTCAATAAGAAGGTCAGAGGTATACTGTAAATCTGAAGTGAAACATCAGAATCTATAACTAGTGTCACAGGAATGGATCAAAGCTTAGACACTAAGAAGAGTCAGTTTTCTTGTACTTAAGTCGGCATTGTGCCTTTTGTATTTAATTCCGATGCAATTTCTGTGTTTCATCGTTAATAAGAACGTCAGAGGGATACAGTAAACCTGAAGTGAAGCATCGGAATCTATAACTAGTGTCACATGAGTGGCTGAAATCATAGACAGTAGGAGGAGTCAGTTATTTTGTACTTATGTCGGCATTGTGCCTTTTGTATTTATTTCCGATGCAATTTCTGTGTCTCATCGTCAATAAGAAGGTCAGAGGGATACAGTAATCCTGAAGTGAAGCATCGGAAACTATAACTAGTGTCACAGGAATGGTTCAAAACATAGTCAGTATAAGAGTCAGTTTTCTTGTACATAAGTCGGCATTGTGCCTTTTGTATTTAATTCCGATGCAATTTCTGTGTTTCATCGTCAATAAGAAGGTCAGAGGGATATAGTAAACCCCAAGTTAAGCATCGGTATCAATAACTAGTGTCACAGGAATGGTTCAAAACATAGACAGTAAGAAGAGTCAGTTTTCTTGTACTTAAGTCGGCATTGTGCCTTTTGTATTTAATTCCGTTGCAATTTCTGTGTTTCATCGTCAATAAGAAGGTCAGAGGGATACAGTAAACCTGAAGTGAAGCATCGGAATCTATAACTAGTGTCAAATGAATGGTTCAAAACATAGACAGTAAGAAGGGTCGGTTTTTTGTACTTAAGTCGGCATTGTGCCTTTTGTATTTAATTCCGAAGCAATTTCTGTGTTTCATCGTCAATGAGAAGGTCAGAGGGATACAGTAAACCTGAAGTGAAGCATCGGAATCTATAACTAGTGTCACGTGAATGGTTCAAAGCATAGACAGTAAGAAGAGAAAGTTTTCTTGTACTTAAGTCGGCATTGTGCGTTTTGTATTTAATTCCGATTCAATTTCTGTGTTTCATCGTCAATAAGGTCAGAGGGATACAGTAAACCTGAAGTGAAGCATGGGAATCAATAACTAGTGTCACAGGAATGCTTCAAACATAGACAGTAAGAAGAGTCTGTTTTCTTGTACTTAATTCGGCATTGTGCCTTTTGTATTTAATTCCGATGCAATTTCTGTGTTTCATCGTCAATAAGAAGGTCAGAGGGATACAGTAAACCTGAAGGGAAGCATCGGAATCTATAACTAGTGTCACAGGAATGGTTCAAATCATAGACAGTAAGAAGAGTCAGTTTTCTTGAACTTAAGTCGGCATTGTGCCTTTTGTATTTAATTCCGATGCAATTTCTGTGTTTCATCGTTAATAAGAACGTCAGAGGGATACAGTAAACCTGAAGTGAAGCATCGGAATCTATAACTAGTGTCACATGAATGGCTCAAATCATAGACAGTAGGAGGAGTCAGTTATTTTGTACTTATGTCGGCATTGTGCGTTTTGTATTTATTTCCGATGCAATTTCTGTGTTTCATCGTCAATAAGAAGGTCAGAGGGATACAGTAATCTGAAGTGAAGCATCGGAAACTATAACTAGTGTCACAGGAATGGTTCAAAACATAGTCAGTATAAGAGTCAGTTTTCTTGTACTTAAGTCGGCATTGTGCCTTTTGTATTTAATTCCGATGCAATTTCTGTGTATCATCGTTAATAAGGAGGTCAGAGGGATACTGTAAAGCTGAAGTAAAGCATCGGAATCTATAACTAGTGTCACAGGAATGGATCAAAATTTAGACAGTAAGAAGAGTCAGTTTTCTTGTACTTAAGTTGGCATTGTGCCTTTTGTATTTAATTCCGATGCAATTTCTGTGTTTCATCGTCAATAAGAAGGTCAGAGGTATACAGTAAACCTGAAGGGAAGCATCGGAATCTATAACTAGTGTCACAGGAATGGTTCAAAACATAGACAGTAAGAAGAGTCAGTTTTCTTGAACTTAAGTCGGCATTGTGCCTTTTGTATTTAATTCCGATGCAATTTCTGTGTTTCATCGTTAATAAGAACGTCAGAGGGATACAGTAAACCTGAAGTGAAGCATCGGAATCTATAACTAGTGTCACATGAATGGCTCAAATCATAGACAGTAGGAGGAGTCAGTTATTTTGTACTTATGTCGGCATTGTGCGTTTTGTATTCATTTCCGATGCAATTTCTGTGTTGCATCGTCAATAAGAAGGTCAGAGGGATACAGTAATCCTGAAGTGAAGCATCGGAAACTATAACTAGTGTCACAGGAATGGTTCAAAACATAGTCAGTATAAGAGTCAGTTTTCTTGTACTTAAGTCGGCATTGTGCCTTTTGTATTTAATTCCGATGCAATTTCTGTGTATCATCGTTAATAAGAAGGTCAGAGGGATACTGTAAAGCTGAAGTAAAGCATCGGAATCTATAACTAGTGTCACAGGAATGGATCAAAATTTAGACAGTAAGAAGAGTCAGTTTTCTTGTACTTAAGTCGGCATTGTGCCTTTTGTATTTAATTCCGATGCAATTTCTGTGTTTCATCGTCAATAAGAAGGTCAGAGGGATACAGTAAACCTGAAGTGAAGCATCGGAATCTATAACTAGTGTCACAGGAATGGTTCAAAACACAGTTAGTAGGAAGGGTCAGTTTTCTTGTACTTAAGTCGGCATTGTGCCATTTGTATTTAATTCCGAAGCAATTTCTGTGTTTCATCGTCAATGAGAAGGTCAGAGGGATACAGTAAACCTGAAGTGAAGCATCGGAATCTATAACTAGTGTCACGTGAATGGTTCAAAACATAGACAGTAAGAAGAGAAAGTTTTCTTGTACTTTAGTCGGCATTGTGCCTTTTCTATTTAATTCCGATCCAATTTCTGTGTTTGATCGTCAATAAGAAGGTCAAAGGGATACAGTAAACCTGAAGTGAAGCATCGGAATCTATAACTAGTGTCACAGGAATGCTTCAAACATAGACAGTAAGAAGAGTCAGTTTTCTTGAACTTAAGTCGGCATTGTGCGTTTTGTATTTAATTCCGATGCAATTTCTGTGCTTGATCGTCAATAAGAAGGTCAGAGGGATATAGTGAACCTGAAGTGAAGCATCGGAATCTATAACTAGTGTCACAGGAATGATTCAACACATAGACAGTAAGAAGTATCAGTTTCCTTGTACTTAAGTCGGCATTGTGCCTTTTGTAATTAATTCCGATTCAATTTCTGTGTTTCATCGTCAATAAGGTCAGAGGGATACAGTAAACCTGAAGTGAAGCATCGGAATCTATAACTAGTGTCACAGGAATGGTTCAAAGCATAGACTGTAAGAAGAGGCAGTTTTCCTTTACCTAAGTCGGCATTGTGCCTTTTGTATTGAATTCCGATGCAAATTCTGTGTTCCATCGTCAATAAGAAGGTCAGAGTGATACAATAAACCTGAAGTGAAGCATCGGAATCAATAACTAGTGTCACAGGAATGCTTCAAACATAGACAGTAAGAAGAGTCTGTTTTCTTGTACTTAAGTCGGCATTGTGCCTTTTGTATATAATTCCGATGCAATTTCTGTGTTTCATCGTCAATAAGAAGGTCAGAGGGATACAGTAAACCTGAAGTGAAGCATCGGAATCAATAACTATTGTCACAGGAATGGTTCAAAACATAGACAGTAAGAAGAGTCATTTTTCTTGAACTTAAGTCGGCATTGTGCCTTTTGTATTTAATTCCGATGCAATTTCTGTGTTTCATCGTTAATAAGGACGTCAGAGGGATACAGTAAACCTGAAGTGAAGCATCGGAATCTATAACTAGTGTCACATGAATGGCTCAAATCATAGACAGTAGGGGGAGTCAGTTATTTTGTACTTATGTCGGCATTGTGCGTTTTGTATTTATTTCCGAAGCAATTTCTGTGTTTCATCGTCAATAAGAAGGTCAGAGGGATACAGTAATCCTGAAGTGAAGCATCGGAAACTATAACTAGTGTCACAGGAATGGTTCAAAACATAGTCAGTATAAGAGTCAGTTTTCTTGTACTTAAGTCGGCATTGTGCCTTTTGTATTTAATTCCGATGCAATTTCTGTGTATCATCGTTAACAAGAAGGTCAGAGGGATACTGTAAAGCTGAAGTAAAGCATCGGAATCTATAACTAGTGTCACAGGAATGGATCAAAATTTAGACAGTAAGAAGAGTCAGTGTTCTTGTACTTAAGTCGGCATTGTGCCTTTTGTATTTAATTCCGATGCAATTTCTGTGTTTCATCGTCAATAAGAAGGTCAGAGGGATACAGTAAACCCCAAGTTAAGCATCGGTATCAATAACTAGTGTCACAAGAATGGTTGAAAACATAGACAGTAAGAAGAGTCAGTTTTCTTGTACTTAAGTCGGCATTGTGCCTTTTGTATCTAATTCCGTTGCAATTTCTGTGTTTCATCGTCATTAAGAAGGTCAGAGGGATACAGTAAACCTGAAGTGAAGCATCGAAATCTATAACTAGTGTCAAATGAATGGTTCAAAACATAGACAGTAAGAAGGGTCAGTTTTCTTGTACTTAAGTCGGCATTGTGCCATTTGTATTTAATTCCGAAGCAATTTCTGTGTTTCATCGTCAATAAGAAGGTCAGAGGGATACTGCAAACCTGAAGTGAAGCATCGGTATCTATAACTAGTGTCACGTGAATGGTTCAAAACATAGACAGTAAGAAGAGAAAGTTTTCTTGTACTTAAGTCGGCATTGTGGCTTTTCTATTTAATTCTGATACAATTTCTGTGTTTCATCGTCAATAAGAAGGTCAAAGGGATACAGTAAACCTGAAGTGCAGCATCGGAATCTATAACTAGTGTCACAGGAATGGTTCAAAACATAGACTGTAAGAAGAGGCAGTTTTCTTTTACTTAAGTCGGCATTGTGCCTTTTGTATTTAATTCCGATGCAAATTCTGTGTTCCATCGTCAATAAGAAGGTCAGAGTGATACAATAATCCTGAAGTGAAGCATCGGAGTGTCACAGGAATGCTTCAAACATAGACAGTAAGAAGAGTCAGTTTTCTTGAACTTAAGTCGGCAATGTGCCTTTTTTATTTAATTCCGATGCAATTTCTGTGCTTGATCGTCAATAAGAAGGTCAGAGGGATATAGTGAACCTGAAGTGAAGCATCGGAATCTATAACTAGTGTCACAGGAATGATTCAAAACATAGACAGTAAGAAGAATCAGTTTCCTTGTACTTAAGTCGGCATTGTGCCTTTTGTAATTAATTCCGATTCAATTTCTGTGTTTCATCGTCAATAAGGTCAGAGGGATACAGTAAACCTGAAGTGAAGCATCGGAATCTATAACTAGTGTCACAGGAATGGTTCAAAACATAGACTGTAAGAAGAGGCAGTTTTCCTTTACTTAAGTCGGCATTGTGCCTTTTGTATTTAATTCCGATGCAAATTCTGTGTTCCATCGTCAATAAGAAGGTCAGAGTGATACAATAAACCTGAAGTGAAGCATCGGAATCAATAACTAGTGTCACAGGAATGCTTCAAACATAGACAGTAAGAAGAGTCTGTTTTCTTGTACTTAAGTCTGCATTGTGCCTTTTGTATTTAATTCCGATGCAATTTCTGTGTTTCATCGTCAATAAGAAGGTCAGAGGGATACAGTAAACCTGAAGTGAAGCATCGGAATCTATAACTAGTGTCACATGAATGGTTCAAAACATAGACAGTAAGAAGAGTCAAATTTCTTGTACTTAAGTCGGCATTATGCCTTTTGTATTTAATTCCGATGCAACTTCTGTGTTTCATCGTCAATAAGAAGGTCAGAGGGATACAGTAAACCTGAAGTGAAGCATCTGAATCTATTACTAGTGTCACATGAATGGTTCAAATCATAGACAGTAAGAAGTGTCAGTTTTCTTGTACTTTAGTCGGCATTGTGCCTTTTGTATTTAATTCAGATGCAATTTCTTTGTTTCATCGTCAATAAGAAGGTCAGAGGGATACAGTAAATCTGAAGTGAAGCATCGGAATCAATAACTAGTGTCACAGGAATGGTTCAAAACATAGACAGTAAGAAGAGTCAGTTTTCTAGTACTTAAGTAGGCATTGTGCCTTTTCTATTTAATTCCGATGCAATTTCTGTGTTTCATCGTCAACAAGAAGGTCAGAAGGATACAGTAAACTTGAAGTGAAGCATCGGAATCTATAACTAGTGTCACATGAATGGTTTAAAACATAGACAGTAAGAAGAGTCAAATTTCTTGTACTTAAGTCGGCATTATGCCTTTTGTATTTAATTCCGATGCAATTTCTGTGTTTCATCGTCAATAAGAAGGTCAGAGGGATACAGTAAACCTGAAGTGAAGCATCTGAATCTATTACTAGTGTCACATGAATGGTTCAAATCATAGACAGTAAGAAGAGTCAGTTTTCTTGTACTTTCGTCGGCATTGTGCATTTTGTATTTAATTCAGATGCAATTTCTTTGTTTCATCGTCAATAAGAAGGTCAGAGGGATACAGTAAACCTGAAGTGAAGCATCGGAATCTATAACTAGTGTCACAGGAATGGTTCAATACATAGACAGTAAGATGAGTCACTTTTCTTGTACTTAAGTCGGCATTGTGCCTTTTGTATTTAATTCCGATGCAATTTCTGTGTTTCGTCGTCAATAAGAAGGTCAGAAGTATACTGTAAAGCTGAAGTGAAGCATCGGAATCTATAACTAGTGTCACAGGAATGGTTCAAAACATAGACAGTAAGAAGAGTCAGTTTTCTTGTACTTAAGTCGGCATTGAGCCTTTTGTATTTAATTCCGTTGCAATTTCTGTGTTTCATCGTCAATAAGAAGGTCAGAGGGATACGGTAAACCTGAGGTGAAGCATCGAAATCTATAACTATTGTCACAGGATTGGTGCAAAACATAACCAGGAAGAAGAGTCAGTTTTCTTGTACTTAAGTCGGCATTGTGCGTTTCCCATTTAATTCCGATGCAATTTCAGTGATTCATCGTCAATAAGGAGGTCTGAGGGATACAGTAAACCTGAAGTGAAGCATCAGAATCTATAACTAGTGTCACAGGAATGGCACAAAAACATAGACAGTAAGAAGAGTCAGTTTTCTTGTACTTAAGTCGGCATTGTGCCTATTGTACTTAATTCCGATGATATTTCTGTGTTTCATCGACAATAAGATGGTCAGAAGGATACAGTAAACCTGAAGTGGAGCATCGGAATCTATAACTAGAGTCACAGGAATGCTTCAAGGCTTAGACAGTAAGAAGAGTCAGTTTTCTTGTACTTAAGTCGGCATTGTGCCTTTTCGATTTAATTCCGATGCAATTTCTGTGTTTCATCGTCAATAAGAAGTTCAGAGGGATACAGTAAAAATGAATTGAAGCATCGGAATCTATAACTAGTATCACAGGAATGGTTCAAAACATAGACAGTAAGAAGAGTCAGTTTTCTTGTACTTAAGTCGGCATTGTGCCTTTTGTATTTAATTAAGATACAATTTCTGTGTTTCTTCGTCAGTAAGTAGGTCAGAGAGATACAGTAAACCTGAAGTGAAGCATCGGAATCTATAACTAGTGTCACAGGATTGGTGCAAAACATAAACAGTATGAAGAGTCAGTTTTTTTTGTACTTAAGTCGGCATTGTGCGTTTTCCATTTAATTCCGATGCAATATCAGTGATTCATCGTCAATAAGAAGGTCAGAGGGATACAGTAAACCTGAAGTGAAGCATCGGAATCTATAACTAGTGTCACAGGAATGGCTCAAAGCATAGACAGTAAGAAGAGTCAGTTTTCTTGTACTTAAGTCAGCATTGTGGCTATTGTACTTAATTCCGATGATATTTCTGTGTTTCATCGACAATAAGATGGTCAGAAGGATACAGTAAACCTGAAGTGAAGCATCGGAATCTATAACTAGTGTCACAGGAATGGTTCAATCATAGACAGTAAGAAGAGTCAGATTTCTTGTACTTAAGTCGGCATTGTGCCTTTTGTATTTCATTCCGATGCAATTTCTGTGCTTCATCGTCAATAACAATGTCAGAGGGATACAGTAAACCTGAAGTAAAGCATCGGAATCTATTACTAGTGTCACAGGAATGGTTCGAAACATATACTGTAAGAAGAGTCAGTTTTCTTCAACATCAGTCGGCACTGAGCCTTTTGTATTTAACTCCGATGCAATTTCTGTGTTTCATCGTCAATAAGAAGGTCAGAGGGATACAGTAAACTTGAAGTGAAGCACCGGAATCTATAACTAGTGTCACAGGAATGGTTGAAATCATAGACTTAAGAGGAGTCAGTTTTCTTGTACTTAAGTCGGCATTGTGGCTTTTGTATTTAATTCCGATGCAATTTCTGTGTTTCATCGTCAATAAGGTCAGAGGGATACAGTAAACCTGAAGTGAAGCATCGGGATCTATAACTAGTGTCACAGGAATGGTTCAAATCATAGACTTAAGAGGAGTCAGTTTTCTTGTACTTAAGTCGGCATTGTGCCTTTTGTATTTAATTCCGATGCAATTTATGTGTTTTATCGTCAATAAGAATGTCAGAGGGATACAGTTAACCTGAAGTGAAGCATCGGAATCTATAACTAGTGTCACAGGAATGGTTCAAAACATAGACAGTAAGAAGAGTCAGTTTTCTTGAACTTAAGTCGGCATTGTGCCTTTTCTATTTAATTCCGATGCAATTTCTGTGTTTCATCGTCAACAAGAAGGTCAGAAGGATACAGTAAACTTGAAGTGAAGCATCGGAATCTATAACTAGTGTCACAGGAATGGTTCAAATCATAGACTTAAGAGGAGTCAGTCTTCTTGTACTTAAGTCGGCATTGTGGCTTTTGTATTTAATTCCGATGCAATTTCTGTGTCTTATCGTCAATAAGAATGTCAGAGGGATACAGTTAACCTGAGGTGAAGCATCGGAATCTATAACTAGTGTCACAGGAATGATTCAAAACATAGACAGTAAGAAGAATCAGTTTCCTTGTACTTAAGTCGGCATTGTGCCTTTTGTAATTAATTCCGATTCAGTTTCTGTGTTTCATCGTCAATAAGGTCAGAGGGATACAGTAAACCTGAAGTGAAGCATCGGAATCTATAACTAGTGTCACAGGAATGGTTCAAAATATAGACTGTAAGAAGAGGCAGTTTTCTTTTACTTAAGTCGGCATTGTGCCTTTTGTATTTAATTCCGATGCAAATTCTGTGTTCCATCGTCAATAAGAAGGTCAGAGTGATACAATAAACCTGAAGTGAAGCATCGGAATCAATAACTAGTGTCACAGGAATGCTTCAAACATAGACAGTAATAAGAGTCTGTTTTCTTGTACTTAAGTCGGCATTGTGCCTTTTGTATTTAATTCCGATGCAATTTCTGTGTTTCATCGTCAATAAGAAGGTCAGAGGGATACAGTAAACCTGAAGTGAAGCATCGGAATCTATAACTATTGTCACAGGAATGGTCAAATCATAGACAGTAAGAAGAGTCAGTTTTCTTGTACTTAAGTCGGCATTATGCCTTTTGTATTTAATTCCGATGCAATTTCTGTGTTTCATCGTCAATAAGAAGGTCAGAGGGATACAGTAAACCTGAAGTGAAGCATCGGGATCTATAACTAGTGTCGCAGGAATGGTTCAAACACATACAGTAAGAAGAGTCAGTTTTCTTGTACTTAAGTCGGCATTGTGCCTTTTATATTTAATTCCGATGCAATTTCTGTGCTTTATCGTCAATAAGAATGTCAGAGGGATACAGTAAACCTGAAGTGAAGCATCGGAATCTATAACTAGTGTCACAGGAATGGTTCAATACATAGACAGTAAGATGAGTCACTTTTCTTGTACTTAAGTCGGCATTGTGCCTTTTGTATTTAATTCCGATGCAATTTCTGTGTTTCATCGTCAATAAGAAGGTCAGAGGGATACAGTAATCCTGAAGTGAAGCATCGGAAACTATAACTAGTGTCACAGGAATGGTTCAAGACATAGTCAGTATAAGACTCAGTTTTCTTGTACTTAAGTCGGGATTGTGCCTTTTGTATTTAATTCCGATGCAATTTCTGTGTATCATCGTTAATAAGAAGGTCAGAGGGATACTGTAAGGCTGAAGTAAAGCATCGGAATCTATAACTAGTGTCACAGGAATGGTTCAAAACATAGACAGTAAGAAGAGTCAGTTTTCTTGTACTTAAGTCGGCATTGTGCCTTTTGTATTTAATTCCGTTGCAATTTCTGTGTTTCATCGTCAGTAAGAAGGTCAGAGGGATACGGTAAACCTGAGGTGAAGCATCGAAATCTATAACTAGTGTCACAGGATTGGTTCAAAACATAAACAGTAAGAAGAGTGAGATTTCATGTACTTAAGCCGGCATTGTGCCTTTTCCATTTAATTCCGATGCAACGTCTGTGTTTCATCGTCAATAAGAAGGTCAGAGGGATATAGTAAACCTGAGGTGAAGCATCGAAGCCTATAACTATTGTCACAGGATTGATGCAAAACATAACCAGGAAGAAGAGTCAGTTTTCTTGTACTTAAGTCGGCATTGTGCGTTTCCCTTTTAATTCCGATGCAATTTCAGTGATTCATCGTCAATAAGAAGGTCAGAGGGATACAGTAAACCTGAAGTGAAGCATCAGAATCTATAACTAGTGTCACAGGAATGGCACAAAAACATAGACAGTAAGAAGAGTCAGTTTTCTTGTACTTAAGTCGGCATTGTGCCTATTGTACTTAATTCCGATGATATTTCTGTGTTTCGTCGACAATAAGATGGTCAGAAGGTAGAGTAAACCTGAAGTGAAGCATCGGAATCTATAACTAGAGTCACAGGAATGCTTCAAGGCTTAGACAGTAAGAAGAGTCAGTTTTCTTGTACTTAAATCGGCATTGTGCGTTTTCCATTCAATTCCGATGCAATATCAGTGATTCATCGTCAATAAGAAGGTCAGAGGGGTACAGTAAACCTGAAGTGAAGCATCGGAATCTATAACTAGTGTCACAGGAATGGCTCAAAGCATAGACAGTAAAAAGAGTCAGTTTTCTTCTACTTCAGTCGGCATTGAGCCTTTTGTATTTAACTCCGATGCAATTTCTGTGTTTCATCGTCAATAAGAAGGTCAGAGGGATACAGTAAACTTGAAGTGAAGCATCGGAATCTATAACTAGTGTCACAGGAATGGTTCAAATCATAGACTTAAGAGGAGTCAGTTTTCTTGTACTTAAGTCGGCATTGTGGCTTTTGTATTTAATTACGATGCAATTTCTGTGTTTCATCGTCAATAAGAAGGTCAGAGGGATACAGTAAACCTGAAGTGAAGCATCGGGATCTATAACTAGTGTCACAGGAATGGTTCAAGCACATACTGTATGAAGAGTCAGTTTTCTTGTACTTAAGTCGGCATTGTGCCTTTTGTATTTCATTCCGATGCAATTTCTGTGCTTCATCGTCAATAACAATGTCAGAGGGATACAGTAAACCTGAAGTAAAGCATCGGAATCTATTACTAGTGTCACAGGAATGGTTCAAATCATATACTGTAAGAAGAGTCAGTTTTCTTCTACTTCAGTCGGCATTGAGCCTTTTGTATTTAACTCCGATGCAATTTCTGTGTTTCATCGTCAATAAGAAGGTCAGAGGGATACAGTAAACTTGAAGTGAAGCATCGGAATCTATAACTAGTGTCACAGGAATGGTTCAAATCATAGACTTAAGAGGAGTCAGTTTTCTTGTACTTAAGTCGGCATTGTGGCTTTTGTATTTAATTCCGATGCAATTTCTGTGTTTCATCGTCAATAAGAAGGTCAGAGGGATACAGGAAACCTGAAGTGAAGCATCGGGATCTATAACTAGTGTCACAGGAATGGTTCAAACACATACAGTAAGAAGAGTCTGTTTTCTTGTACTTAAGTCGGCATTGTGCCTTTTGTATTTAACTCCGATGCAGTTTCTGTGTTTCATCGTCAATAAGAAGGTCAGAGGGATACAGTAAACCTGAAGTGAAGCATCGGAATCTATAACTAGAGTCACAGGAATGCTTCAAGGCTTAGACAGTAAGAAGAGTCAGTTTTCTTGTACTTAAGTCGGCATTGTGCCTTTTGTATTTCATTCCGATGCAATTTCTGTGCTTCATCGTCAATAACAATGTCAGAGGGATACAGTAAACCTGAAGTAAAGCATCGGAATCTATTACTAGTGTCACAGGAATGGTTCAAAACATATACTGTAAGAAGAGTCAGTTTTCTTCTACTTCAGTCGGCATTGAGGCTTTTGTATTTAACTCGGATGCAATTTCTGTGTTTCATCGTCAATAAGAAGGTCAGAGGGATACAGGAAACCTGAAGTGAAGCATCGGAATCAATAACTAGTGTCACAGGAATGGTTCAAAACATAGACAGTAAGAAGAGTCAGTTTTCTAGTACTTAAGTAGGCATTGTGCCTTTTCTATTTAATTCCGATGCAATTTCTGTGTTTCATCGTCAACAAGAAGGTCAGAAGGATACAGTAAACTTGAAGTGAAGCATCGGAATCTATAACTAGTGTCACATGAATGGTTCAAAACATAGACAGTAAGAAGAGTCAAATTTCTTGTAATTAAGTCGGCATTATGCCTTTTGTATTTAATTCCGATGCAATTTCTGTGTTTCATCGTCAATAAGAAGGTCAGAGGGATACAGTAAACCTGAAGTGAAGAATCCGAATCTATTACTAGTGTCACATGAATGGTTCAAATCATAGACAGTAAGAAGTGTCAGTTTTCTTGTACTTTAGTCGGCATTGTGCCTTTTGTATTTAATTCAGATGCAATTTCTTTGTTTCATCGTCAATAAGAAGGTCAGAGGGATACAGTAAACCTGAAGTGAAGCATCGGAATCTATAACTAGTGTCACAGGAATGGTTCAAAGCTTAGACACTAAGAAGAGTCAGTTTTCTTCTACTTAAGTCGGCATTGTGCTTTTTGTATTTAATTCCGATGCAATTTCTGTGTTTCATCGTTAATAAGAACGTCAGAGGGATACAGTAAACCTGAAGTGAAGCATCGGAATCCATAACTAGTGTCACATGAATGGCTCAAATCATAGACAGTAAGAGGAGTCAGTTATTTTGTACTTATGTCGGCATTGTGCCTTTTGTATTTATTTCCGATGCAATTTCTGTGTTTCATCGTCAATAAGAAGGTCAGAGGGATACAGTAATCCTGAAGTGAAGCATCGGAAACTATAACTAGTGTCACAGGAATGGTTCGAAACATAGTCAGTATAAGAATTAGTTTTCTTGTACTTAAGTCGGGATTGTGCCTTTTGTATTTAATTCCGATGCAATTTCTGTGTATCATCATTAAAAAGAAGGTCAGAGGGATACTGTAAAGCTGAAGTAAAGCATCGGAATCTATAACTAGTGTCACAGGAATGGTTCAAAACATAGACAGTAAGAAGAGTCAGTTTTCTTGTACTTAAGTCGGCATTGTGCCTTTTGTATTTAACTCCGATGCAATTTCTGTGTTTCATCGTCAATAAGAAGGTCAGAGGGATACGGTAAACCTGAGGTGCAGCATCGAAATCTATAACTAGTGTCACAGGATTGGTTCAAAACATTAACAGTAAGAAGAGTCAGATTTCATGTACTTAAGTCGGCATTGTTTCTTTTCCATTTAATTCCGTTGCAATGTCTGTGTTTCATCGTCAATAAGAAGGTCAGAGGGACATAGTAAACCTGAGGTGAAGCATCGAAACCTATAACTATTGTCACAGGATTGGTGCAAAACATAACCAGGAAGAAGAGTCAGTTTTCTTGTACTAAAGTCGGCATTGTGCGTTTCCCATTTAATTCTGATGCAATTTCAGTGATTCATCGTCAATAAGAAGGTCTGAGGGATACAGTAAACCTGAAGTGAAGCACCAGAATCTATAACTAGTGTCAAAGGAATGGCACAAAAACATAGACAGTAAGAAGAGTCAGTTTTCTTCTACTTAAGTCGGCATTGTGCCTATTGTACTTAATACCGATGATATTTCTGTGTTTCATCGACAATACGATGGTCAGAAGGATACAGTAAACCTGAAGTGAAGCATCGGAATCTATAACTAGAGTCACAGGAATGCTTCAAGGCATAGACAGTAAGAAGAGTCAGTTTTCTTGTACTTAAGTCGGCATTGTGCCATTTCGATTTAATTCCGATGCAATTTCTGTGTTTCATCGTCAATAAGAAGTTCAGAGGGATACAGTAAAAATGAAGTGAAGCATCGGAATCTATAACTAGTATCACAGGAATGGTTCAAAACATAGACAGTAAGAAGAGTCAGTTTTCTTGTACTTAAGTCGGCATTGTGCCTTTTGTATTTAATTAAGATACAATTTCTGTGTTTCATCGTCAGTAAGTAGGTCAGAGGGATACAGTAAACCTGAAGTGAAGCATCGGAATCTATAACTAGTGTCACAGGATTGGTGCAAAACATAAACAGTATGAAGAGTCAGTTTTTTTGTACTTGAGTCGGCATTGTGCGTTTTCCATTTAATTCCGATGCAATATCAGTGATTCATCGTCAATAAGAAGGTCAGAGGGATACAGTAAACCTGAAGTGAAGCATCGGAATCTATAACTAGTGTCACAGGAATGGCTCAAAACATAGACAGTAAGATGAGTCAGTTTTCTTGTACTGAAGTCGGCATTGTGTCTATTGTACTTAATTCCGATGATATTTCTGTGTTTCATCGACAATAAGATGGTCAGAGGATACAGTAAACCTGAAGTGAAGCATCGGAATCTATAACTAGTGTCACAGGAATGGTTCAATCATAGACAGTAAGAAGAGTCAGATTTCTTGTACTTAGTCGGCATTGTGCCTTTTGTATTTAATTCCGATGCAATTTCTGTGTTTCATCGTCAATATGAAGGTCAGAGGGATACAGTAAACCTGAAGTGAAGCATCGGAATCTATAACTATTGTCACAGGAATGGTCAAATCATAGACAGTAAGAAGAGTCAGTTTTCTTGTACTTAAGTTGGCATTATGCCTTTTGTATTTAATTCCGATGCAATTTCTGTGTTTCATCGTCAATAAGAAGGTCAGAGGGATACAGTAAACCTGAAGTGAAGCATCTGAATCTATTACTAGTGTCACATGAATGGTTCAAATCATAGACAGTAAGAAGAGTCAGTTTTCTTGTACTTTCGTCGGCATTGTGTCTTTTGTATTTAATTCATATGCAATTTCTTTGTTTCATCGTCAATAAGAAGTTCAGAGGGATACAGTAAACCTGAAGTGAAGCATCGGAATCTATAACTAGTGTAACAGGAATGGTTCAATACATAGACAGTAAGATGAGTCACTTTTCTTGTACTTAAGTCGGCATTGTGCCTTTTGTATTTAATTCCGATGCAATTTCTGTGTTTCGTCGTCAATAAGAAGGTCAGAAGTATACTGTAAAGCTGAAGTGAAGCATCGGAATCTATAACTAGTGTCACAGGAATGGTTCAAAGCTTAGACACTAAGAAGAGTCACTTTTCTTGTACTTAAGTCGGCATTGTGCTTTTTGTATTTACTTCCGATGCAATTTCTGTGTTTCATCGTTAATAAGAACGTCAGAGGGATACAGTAAACCTGAAGTGAAGCATCGGAATCTATAACTAGTGTCACATGAATGGCTCAAATCATAGACAGTAAGAGGAGTCAGTTATTTTGTACTTATGTCGGCAATGTGCCTTTTGTATTTATTTCCGATGCAATTTCTGTGTTTCATCGTCAATAAGAAGGTCAGAGGGATACAGTAATCCTGAAGTGAAGCATCGGAAACTATAACTAGTGTCACAGGAATGGTTCAAGACATAGTCAGTATAAGACTCAGTTTTCATGTACTTAAGTCGGGATTGTGCCTTTTGTATTTAATTCCGATGCAATTTCTGTGTATCATCGTTAATAAGAAGGTCAGAGGGATACTGTAAAGCTGAAGTAAAGCATCGGAATCTATAACTAGTGTCACAGGAATGGTTCAAAACATAGACAGTAAGAAGAGTCAGTTTTCTTGTACTTAAGTCGGCATTGTGCCTTTTGTATTTAATTAAGATACAATTTCTGTGTTTCATCGTCAGTAAGTAGGTCAGAGGGATACAGTAAACCTGAAGTGAAGCATTGGAATCTATAACTAGTGTCACAGGATTGGTGCAAAACATAAACAGTATGAAGAGTCAGTTTTTTTGTACTTAAGTCGGCATTGTGCGTTTTCCATTCAATTCCGATGCAATATCAGTGATTCATCGTCAATAAGAAGGTCAGAGGGATACAGTAAACCTGAAGTGAAGCATCGGAATCTATAACTAGTGTCACAGGAATAGCTCAAAGCATAGACAGTAAGATGAGTCAGTTTTCTTCTACTTCAGTCGGCATTGAGCCTTTTGTATTTAACTCCGATGCAATTTCTGTGTTTCATCGTCAATAAGAAGGTCAGAGGGATACAGTAAACTTGAAGTGAAGCATCGGAATCTATAACTAGTGTCACAGGAATGGTTCAAATCATAGACTTAACAGGAGTCAGTTTTCTTGTACTTAAGTCGGCATTGTGGCTTTTGTATTTAATTCCGATGCAATTTCTGTGTTTCATCGTCAATAAGAAGGTCAGAGGGATACAGTAAACCTGAAGTGAAGCATCGGGATCTATAACTAGTGTCACAGGAATGGTTCAAACACATACAGTAAGAAGAGTCAGTTTTCTTGTACTTAAGTCGGCATTGTGCCTTTTGTATTTCATTCCGATGCAATTTCTGTGCTTCATCGTCAATAACAATGTCAGAGGGATACAGTAAACCTGAAGTAAAGCATCGGAATCTATTACTAGTGTCACAGGAATGGTTCAAAACATATACTGTAAGAAGAGTCAGTTTTCTTCTACTTCAGTCGGCATTGAGCCTTTTGTATTTAACTCCGATGCAATTTCTGTGTTTCATCGTCAATAAGAAGGTCAGAGGGATACAGTAAACTTGAAGTGAAGCATTGGAATCTATAACTAGTGTCACAGGAATGGTTCAAATCATAGACTTAAGAGGAGTCAGTTTTCTTGTACTTAAGTCGGCATTGTGGCTTTTGTATTTAATTCCGATGCAATTTCTGTGTTTCATCGTCAATAAGAAGGTCAGAAGGATACAGGAAACCTGAAGTGAAGCATTGGGATCTATAACTAGTGTCACAGGAATGGTTCAAACACATACAGTAAGAAGAGTCTGTTTTCTTGTACTTAAGTCGGCATTGTGCCTTTTGTATTTAATTCCGATGCAACTTCTGTGTTTCATCGTCAATAAGAAGGTCAGAGGGATACAGTAAACCTGAAGTGAAGCATCGGAATCTATAACTATTGTCACAGGAATGGTCAAATCATAGACAGTAAGAAGAGTCAGTTTTCTTGAACTTAAGTCGGCATTGTGCCTTTTGTATTTAACTCCGATGCAGTTTCTGTGTTTCATCGTCAATAAGAAGGTCAGAGGGATACAGTAAACCTGAAGTGAAGCATCGGAATCTATAACTAGAGTCACAGGAATGCTTCAAGGCTTAGACAGTAAGAAGAGTCAGTTTTCTTGTACTTAAGTCGGCATTGTGCCTATTCGATTTAATTCCGATGCAATTTCTGTGTTTCATCGTCAATAAGAAGTTCAGAGGGATACAGTAAAAATGAAGTGAAGCATCGGAATCTATAACTAGTATCACAGGAATATTCAAAACATAGACAGTAAGAAGAGTCAGTTTTCTTGTACTTAAGTCGGCATTGTGCATTTTGTATTTAATTAAGATACAATTTCTGTGTTTCATCGTCAGTAAGTAGGTCAGAGGGATACAGTAAACCTGAAGTGAAGCATCGGAATCTATAACTAGTGTCACAGGATTGGTGCAAAACATAAACAGTATGAAGAGTCAGTTTTTTTGTACTTAAGTCGGCATTGTGCGTTTTCCATTCAATTCCGATGCAATATCAGTGATTCATCATCAATAAGAAGGTCAGAGGGATACAGTAAACCTGAAGTGAAGCATCGGAATCTATAACTAGTGTCACAGGAATGGCTCAAACATAGACAGTAAGAAGAGTCAGTTTTCTTCTACTTCAGTCGGCATTGAGCCTTTTGTATTTAACTCCGATGCAATTTCTGTGTTTCATTGTCAATAAGAAGGTCAGAGTTATACAGTAAACTTGAAGTGAAGCATCGGAATCTATAACTAGTGTCACAGGAATGGTTCAAATCATAGACTTAAGAGGAGTCAGTTTTCTTGTACTTAAGTCGGCATTGTGGCTTTTGTATTTAATTCCGATGCAATTTCTGTGTTTCATCGTCAATAAGAAGGTCAGAGGGATACAGTAAACCTGAAGTGAAGCATCGGGATCTATAACTAGTGTCACAGGAATGGTTCAAACACATACAGTAAGAAGAGTCAGTTTTCTTGTACTTAAGTCGGCATTGTGCCTTTTGTATATCATTCCGATGCAATTTCTGTGCTTCATCGTCAATAACAATGTCAGAGGGATACAGTAAAACCTGAAGTAAAGCATCGGAATCTATTACTAGTGTCACAGGAATGGTTCAAAACATATACTGTAAGAAGAGTCAGTTTTCTTCTACTTCAGTCGGCATTGAGCCTTTTGTATTTAACTCCGATGCAATTTCTGTGTTTCATCGTCAATAAGAAGGTCAGAGGGATACAGGAAACCTGAAGTGAAGCATCGGAATCAATAACTAGTGTCACAGGAATGGTTCAAAACATAGACAGTAAGAAGAGTCAGTTTTCTAGTACTTAAGTAGGCATTGTGATTTTTCTATTTAATTCCGATGCAATTTCTGTGTTTCATCGTCAACAAGAAGGTCAGAAGGATACAGTAAACTTGAAGTGAAGCATCGGAATCTATAACTAGTGTCACATGAATGGTTCAAAACATAGACAGTAAGAAGAGTCAAATTTCTTGTACTTAAGTCGGCATTATGCCTTTTGTATTTAATTCCGATGCAATTTCTGTGTTTCATCGTCAATAAGAAGGTCAGAGGGATACAGTAAACCTGAAGTGAAGAATCCGAATCTATTACTAGTGTCACATGAATGGTTCAAATCATAGACAGTAAGAAGAGTCAGTTTTCTTGTACTTTAGTCGGCATTGTGCCTTTTGTATTTAATTCAGATGCAATTTCTTTGTTTCATCGTCAATAAGAAGGTCGGAGGGATACAGTAAACCTGAAGTGAAGCATCGGAATCTATAACTAGTGTCACAGGAATGGTTCATTACATAGACAGTAAGAAGAGTCACTTTTCTTGTACTTAAGTCGGCATTGTGCCTTTTGTATTTAATTCCGATGCAATTTCTGTGTTTCGTCGTCAATAAGAAGGTCAGAGGTATACTGTAAATCTGAAGTGAAGCATCGGAATCTATAACTAGTGTCAGAGGAATGGTTCAAAGCTTAGACACTAAGAAGAGTCAGTTTTCTTCTACTTAAGTCGGCATTGTGCTTTTTGTATTTAATTCCGATGCAATTTCTGTGTTTCATCGTTAATAAGAACGTCAGAGGGATACAGTAAACCTGAAGTGAAGCATCGGAATCTATAACTAGTGTCACATGAATGGCTCAAATCATAGACAGTAAGAGGAGTCAGTTATTTTGTACTTATGTCGGCATTGTGCCTTTTGTATTTATTTCCGATGCAATTTCTGTGTTTCATCGTCAATAAGAAGGTCAGAGGGATACAGTAATCCTGAAGTGAAGCATCGGAAACTATAACTAGTGTCACAGGAATGGTTCGAAACATAGTCAGTATAAGAATTAGTTTTCTTGTACTTAAGTCGGGATTGTGCCTTTTGTATTTAATTCCGATGCAATTTCTGTGTATCATCATTAAAAAGAAGGTCAGAGGGATACTGTAAAGCTGAAGTAAAGCATCGGAATCTATAACTAGTGTCACAGAAATGGTTCTAAACATAGACAGTAAGAAGAGTCAGTTTTCTTGTACTTAAGTCGGCATTGTGCCTTTTGTATTTAATTCCGTTGCAATTTCTGTGTTTCATCGTCAATAAGAAGGTCAGAGGGATACGGTAAACCTGAGGTGAAGCATCGAAATCTATAACTAGTGTCACAGGATTGGTTCAAAACATTAACAGTAAGAAGAGTCAGATTTCATGTACTTAAGTCGGCATTGTGCCTTTTCCATTTAATTCCGTTGCAATGTCTGTGTTTCATCGTCAATAAGAAGGTCAGAGGGACATAGTAAACCTGAGGTGAAGCATCGAAACCCATAACTATTGTCACAGGATTGGTGTAAAACATAACCAGGAAGAAGAGTCAGTTTTCATGTACTAAAGTCGGCATTGTGCGTTTCCCATTTAATTCCGATGCAATTTCAGTGATTCATCGTCAATAAGAAGGTCTGAGGGATACAGTAAACCTGAAGTGAAGCATCAGAATCTATAACTAGTGTCAAAGGAATGGCACAAAAACATAGACAGTAAGAAGAGTCAGTTTTCTTGTACTTAAGTCGGTATTGTGCCTATTGTACTTAATACCGATGATATTTCTGTGTTTCATCGACAACAAGATGGTCAGAAGGATACAGTAAACCTGAAGTGAAGCATCGGAATCTATAACTAGAGTCACAGGAATGCTTCAAGGCATAGACAGTAAGAAGAGTCAGTTTTCTTGTACTTAAGTCGGCATTGTGCCATTTCGATTTAATTCCGATGCAATTTCTGTGTTTCATCGTCAATAAGAAGTTCAGAGGGATACAGTAAAATTGAAGTGAAGCATCGGAATCTATAACTAGTATCACAGGAATGGTTCAAAACATAGACAGTAAGAAGAGTCAGTTTTCTTGTACTTAAGTCGGCATTGTGCCTTTTGTATTTAATTAAGATACAATTTCTGTGTTTCATCGTCAGTAAGTAGGTCAGAGGGATACAGTAAACCTGAAGTGAAGCATCGGAATCTATAACTAGTGTCACAGGATTGGTGCAAAACATAAACAGTATGAAGAGTCAGTTTTTTTGTACTTAAGTCGGCATTGTGCGTTTTCCATTTAATTCCGATGCAATATCAGTGATTCATCGTCAATAAGAAGGTCAGAGGGATACAGCAAACCTGAAGTGAAGCAACGGAATCTATAACTAGTGTCACAGGAATGGCTCAAAACATAGACAGTAAGATTGGTCAGTTTTCTTGTACTTAAGTCGGCATTGTGGCTATTGTACTTAATTCCGATGATATTTCTGTGTTTCATCGACAATAAGATGGTCAGAAGGATACAGTAAACCTGAAGTGAAGCATCGGAATCTATAACTAGTGTCACAGGAATGGTTCAATCATAGACAGTAAGAAGAGTCAGATTTCTTGTACTTAGTCGGCATTGTGCCTTTTGTATTTCATTCCGATGCAATTTCTGTGCTTCATCGTCATTAAGAATGTCAGAGGGATACAGTAAACCTGAAGTAAAGCATCGGAATCTATGACTAGTGTCACAGGAATGGTTCAAAACATATACTGTAAGAAGAGTCAGTTTTCTTCTACTTCAGTCGGCATTGAGCCTTTTGTATTTAACTCCGATGCAATTTCTGTGTTTCATCGTCAATAAGAAGGTCAGAGGGATACAGTAAACTTCAAGTGAAGCATCGGAATCTATAACTAGTGTCACAGGAATGGTTCAAATCATAGACTTAAGAGGAGTCAGTTTTCTTGTACTTAAGTCGGCAATGTGGCTTTTGTATTTAATTCCGATGCAATTTCTGTGTTTCACCGTCAATAAGAAGGTCAGAGGGATACAGTAAACCTGAAGTGAAGCATCGGGATCTATAACTTGTGTCACAGGAATGGTTCAAACACATACAGTATGAAGAGTCAGTTTTCTTGTACTTAAGTCGGCATTGTGCCTTTTGTATTTAATTCCGATGCAGTTTCTGTGTTTCATCGTCAATAAGAATGTCAGAGGGATACAGTAAACCTGAATTGAAGCATCGAAATCTATAACTAGTGTCACAGGATTGGTTCAAAACATAAACAGTAAGAAGAGTCAGATTTCATGTACTTAAGTCGGCATTGTGCCTTTTCCATTTAATTCCGATGCAATGTCTGTGTTTCATCGTCAATAAGAATGTCAGAGGGATATCGTAAACATGAGGTGAAGCATCGAAATCTATAACTATTGTCACAGGATTGGTGCAAAACATAACGAGGAAGAAGAGTCAGTTTTCTTGTACTTAAGTCGGCATTGTGCGTTTTCCATTAAATTCCGATGCAATTTCAGTGATTCATCGTCAATAAGAAGGTCAGAGGGATACAGTAAACCTGAAGTGAAGCATCGGAATCTATAACTAGTGTCACAGGAATGACACAAAAACATAGACAGTAAGAAGAGTCAGTTTTCTTGTACTTAATTCGGCATTGTGCCTATTGTACTTAATTCCGATGATATTTCTGTGTTTCATCGACAATAAGATGGTCAGAAAGATACAGTAAACCTGAAGTGAAGCCTCGGAATCTAAAACCAGAGTCACAGGAATGCTTCAAGCCATAGACAGTAAGAAGAGTCAGTTTTCTTCTACTTAAGTCGGCATTGTGCCTTTTGTATTTAATTCCGTTGCAATTTCTGTGTTTCATCGTTAATAAGAATGTCAGAGGGATACAGTAAACCTGAGGTGAAGCATCGAAATCTATAACTAGTGTCACAGGATTGGTTCAGAACATAAACAGTAAGAAGAGTCAGATTTCATGTACTTAAGTCGGCATTGTGCCTTTTCGATTTAATTCCGATGCAATTTCTGTGTTTCATCGTCAATAAGAAGTTCAGAGGGATACAGTAAAAATGAAGTGAAGCATCGGAATCTATAACTAGTATGACAGGAATGGTTCAAAACATAGACAGTAAGAAGAGTCAGTTTTCTTTTACTTAAGTCGGCATTGTGCCTTTTGTATTTAATTCCGATACAATTTCTGTGTTTCATCGTCAGTAAGTAGGTCAGAGGGATACAGTAAACCTGAAGTGAAGCATCGGAATCTATAACTAGTGTCACAGGATTGGTGCAAAACATAAACAGTAAGAAGAGTCAGTTTTCTTGTACTTAAGTCTCCATTGTACGTTTTCCATTTAATTCCGATGCAATTTCAGTGATTCATCGTCAATAAGAAGGTCAGAGGGATACAGTAAACCTGAAGTGACGCATCGGAATCCATAACTAGTGTCACAGGAATGGCTCAAAACATAGACAGTAAGAAGAGTCAGTTTTCTTGTACTTAAGTCGGCATTGTGGCTATTGTACTTAATTCCGTTGATATTACTGTGTTTCATCGACAATACGATGGTCAGAAGGATACAGTAAACCTGAAGTGAAGCATCGGAATCTATAACTAGTGTCACAGGAATGGTTCAATCATAGACAGTAAGAAGAGTCAGTTTTCTTCTACTTAAGTCGGCATTGTGCCATTTGTATTTAATTCCGATGCAATTTCAGTGTTTCATCGTCAATAATAAGGTCAGAGGGATACAGTGAACCTGAAGTGAAGCATGGGAATCTATAACTAGTGTCACAGGAATGGTTCAAAACATAGACAGTAAGAAGAGTCTCTTTTCTTGTGCTTAAGTCGGCATTGTGCCTTTTGTATTTCATTCCGATGCAATTTCTGTGTTTGATCGTCAATAAGAATGTCAGAGGGATACAGTAAACCTGAAGTAAAGCATCGGAATCTACTACTAGTGTCACAGGAATGGTTCAAGACATAGACTGTAAGAAGAGTCAGTTTTCGTCTACTTCAGTCGGCATTGAGCCTTTTGAATTTAACTCCGATGCAATTTCTGTGTTTCATCGTCAATAAGAAGGTCAGAGGGATACAGTAAACTTGAAGTGAAGCATCGGAATCTATAACTAGTGTCACAGGAATGGTTCAAAACATAGACTTAAGAGGAGTCAGTTTTCTTGTACTTAAGTCGGCATTGTGGCTTTTGTATTTAATTCCGATGCAATTTCTGTGTTTCATCGTCAATAAGAAGGTCAGAGGGATACAGTATACCTGAAGGGAAGCATCGGGATCTATAACAGGTGTCACAGGAATAGTTCAAACACATACAGTTAGAAGAGTCAGTTTTCTTGTACTTAAGTCGGCATTGTGCCTTTTGTATTTAATTCCGATGCAATTTCTGTGTTTCATCGTCAATAAGAAGGTCAGAGGGATACAGTTAACCTGAGGTGAACCATCGGAATCTATAACTAGTGTCACATGAATGATTCAAGCATAGACAGTAAGGAGAGTCAGTTTTCTTGTACATAAGTCGGCATTGAGGCTTTTGTATTTAATTCCGATGCAATTTCTGTGTTTCATCGTCAATAAGAAGGTCAGAGGGATACAGTAAACCTGAAGTGAAGCATCGGGATCTATAACTAGTGTCACAGGAATGGTTCAAACACATACAGTAAGAAGAGTCAGTTTTCTTGTACATAAGTCGGCATTGAGGCTTTTGTATTTAATTCCGATGCAATTTCTGTGTTTCATCGCCAATAAGGAGGTCAGAGGGATACAGTAAACCTAAAGTGAAACATCGGAATCTATAACTAGTGTCACATGAATGGTTGAACCATAGACAGTAAGAAGAGTCAGTTTTGTTGTACATAAGTCGGCATTGTGCCTTTTGTATTTAATTCCGATGCAATATCTGTGTTTCATCGTCAATAAATGAGGTCAGAGGGATACAGTAAACCTGAAGTGAAGCATTGGAATCAATAACTAGTGTCACAGGAATGGCTCAAAACATAGGCTGTAAGAAGAGTCAGTTTTCTTGTACTTAAGTCGGCATTGTGCATTTTGTACTTAACTCCGATGCAATTTCTATGTTTCATCGTCAATAAGAAGGTCAGAGGGATACAGTAAATCCGAAGTGAAGCATCGGAATCTATAACTAGTGTCACAGGAATGGTTCAAAACATAGACAGTAAGAAGAGTCAGTTTTCTTGTACTGAAGTCGGCATTATGCTTTTTGTATATTATTCCGATGCAATTTCTGTGTTTCATCGTCAATAACAAGGTCAGAGGGATACAGTAATCCTAAAGTGAATCATCGGAATCTATATTTAGTGTCACAGGAATGGTTCAAAACATAGACAGTAAGAAGAGACAGTTTTCTTGTACTTAAGTCGGCATTGTGCCTTTTGTATTTAATTCCGATGCAGTCTCTGTGTTTCATCGTCAATAAGAAGGTCAGAGGGAAACAGTAAACCTGAAGTGAAGCATCGGAATCTATAACTAGTGTCACAGGATTGGCTCAAAACATAGACAGCAAGAAGAGTCAGTTTTCTTGTACTTAAGTTGGCATTGTTGCTTGTCTATTTAATTCCGAAGCTATTTTTATGTTTCATCGTCAATAAGAAGGTCAGAGGGATACAGTAAACCTGAAGTGAAGCATCGGAATCTATAACTAGTGTCACAGGAATGGTTCAAAACACAGTCAGTAGGAAGGGTCAGTTTTCTTGTACTTAAGTCGGGATTGTGCCTTTTGTATTTAATTGCGATGCAATCTCTGTGTATCATCGTCAATAAGAATGTCAGAGGGATACTGTAAAGCAGAAGTGAAGCATTGGAATCTATAACTAGTGTCACAGGAATGGATCAAACTTAGACAGTAAGAAGAGTCAGTTTTCCTGTACTTAATTCGGCATTGTGCCTTTTGTATTTAATTCCGATGCAATTTCTGTGTTTGATCGTCAATAAGAAGGTCAGAGGGATACAGTTAACCTGAAGTGAAGCATCGGAATCTATAACTAATGTCACATGAATGGTTCAAACATAGACAGTAAGGAGAGTCAGTTTTCTTGTACATAAGTCGGCATTGTGGCTTTTCTTTTTAATTCCGATGCAATTTCTGTGTTTCATCATCAACAAGAAGGTCCGAGGGATACAGTAAACCTGAAGTGAAGCATCGGGATCTATAACTAGTGTCACAGGAATGGTTCAAACACATACAGTAACAAGAGTCAGTTTTCTTATACTTAAGTCGGCATTGTGCCTTTTGTATTTAATTCCCATGCAATTTCTGTGTTTCATCGTCAATAAGAAGGTCAGAGGGATACAGTAAACCTGAAGTGAAGCATCGGAATCTATAACTAGAGTCACATGAATGGTTCAAACATAGACAGTAAGGAGAGTCAGTTTCCTTGAACATTAGTAGGCATTGTGCCTTTTGTATTTAATTCCCATGCAATTTCTGTGTTTCATCGTCAATAAGAAGGTCAGAGGGATACAGTAAACCTGAAGTGAAGCCTCGGAATCTATAACTAATGTCACATGAATGGTTCAAATCATAGGCAGTAAGAAGTGTCAGTTATTTTGTACTTTAATCGGCATTGTGCCTTTTGTATTTAATCCCGATGCAATTTCTGTGTTCCATCGTGAATAAGAAGGTAAGAGGGATACAGTAAACCTTAAGTGAAGCATCGGAATCTATAACTAGTGTCACAGGAACGGTTCAAATAATAGACAGTAAGAAGAGTCAGTTCTCTTGTACTTAAGTCGGCATTGTGCCTTTTGTATCTCATTCCGATGCAATTTCTGTGTTTCATTGTCAATAAGTATGTCATAGGGATACAGTAAACCTGAAGTGAAGCATCGGAATCTATAACTAGTGTCACAGTAATGGTTCAAAACATAGACAGTAAGAAGAGTCAGTTTTCGTGTACTTAAGTCGGCATTGTGCCTTTTCTATTTAATTCCGATGCAATTTCTGTGTTTCATCGTCAATAAGAAGGTCAGAGGGATACTGTAAAGCTGAAGTGAAGCATCGGAATCTATAACTAGTGTCTCAGGAATGGTTCAAGACTTAGACAGTAAGAAGAGTCAGTTTTCTTGTATTTAAGTCGGCATTGTGCCTTTTGTATTTAATTCCGATGCAATTTCTGTGTTTCATCGTCAATAAGAAGGTCAGAGGGATACAGTAAAGCTGAAGTGAAGCATCGGAATCTATAACTAGTGTCACATGAATGGTTCAAAACATAGACAGTAAGAAGTGTCAGTTTTCTTGTACTTAAGTCGGCATTGTGCATTTTGTATTTAATTCCGATGCAATTTCTGTGTTTCATCGTCAATAAGAACGTCAGAGGGATACAGTAAACATGAAGTGAAGCATCGGAATCTATAACTAGTTTCACATGAATGGTTCAAATCATAGACAGTAAGAAGTGTCAGTTATTTTGTACTTTAATCGGCATTGTGCCTTTTGTATTTAATTCCGATGCAATTTCTGTGTTCCATCGTGAATAAGAAGGTCAGAGGGATACAGTAAAGCTGAAGTGAAGCATCGGAATATATAACTAGTGTCACATGAATGGTTTAAAACATAGACAGTAAGAAGAGTCAGTTTTCTTGTACTTATGTCGGCATTGTGCCTTTTGTATTTATTTCCGATGCAATTTCTGTGTTTCATTATCAATAAGAACGTCAGAGGGATAAAGTAAACCTGAAGTGAATCATCGGAATCTATAACTAGTGTCACATGAATGGTTCATATCATAGACAGTAAGAGGAGTCAGTTATTTTGTACTTAAGTCGGCATTGTGCCTTTTGTATTTCATTCCGATGCAATTTCTGTGTTTGATCGTTAACAAGAAGGTCAGAGGTATACAGTAAACCTGAAGTGAAGATTCGGAATCTGTAACTAGTGTCACAGAAATGGTTGAAAACATAGACAGTAAGAATAGTCAGTTTTCTAGTACTTAAGTCGGCATTGTGCCTTTTGTATTTAATTCCGATGCAATTTCTGTGTTTCATCGTCAATAAGAAGGTCAGAGGGATACAGTAAAGCTGAAGTGAAGCATCGGAATCTATAACTAGTGTCACATGAATGGTTCAAAACATAGACAGTAAGAAGAGTCAGTTTTCTTGTACTTAAGTCGGCATTGTGCCTTTTGTATTTATTTCCGATACAATTTCTGTGTTTCATCGTCAATAAGAACGTCAGAGGATACAGTAAACCTGAAGTGAAGCATCGGAATCTATAACTAGTGTCACATGAATGGTTCAAATCATAGACAGTAAGAAGTGTCAGTTATTTTGTACTTTAATCGGCATTGTGCCTTTTGAATTTAATTCCGATGCAATTTCTGTGTTTCATAGTGAATAAGAAGGTACGAGGGATACAGTAAACCTTAAGTGAAGCATCGGAATTTATAACTAGTGTCACAGGAATGGTTCAAATCATAGACAGTAAGAAGAGTCAGTTTTCTGGTACTTAAGTCGGCTTTGTGCTTTTTGTATTTAATTCCGATGCAATTTCTGTGTTTCATCGTCAATAAGAAGGTCAGAGGGATACAGTAAAGCTGAAGCGAAGCATCGGAATATATAACTAGTGTCACATGAATGGTTTAAAACATAGACAAGAAGAAGAGTCAGATTTCTTGTACTTAAGTCGGCATTGTGCCTTTTGTCTTTAATTCCGATGCAATTTCTGTGTTTCATCGTCAATAAGAAGGTCAGAGGGATACAGTAAACCTAAAGTGAAACATCGGAATCTATAACTAGTGTCACAGGGATGGTTCAAAACATAGTCGGTAGGAAGAGTCAGTTTTCTTGTATTTAAGTCGGAATTGTGCCTTTTGTATTTAATTGCGATGCAATCTCTGTGTATCATCGTCAATAAGAAGGTCAGAGGGATACTGTAAAGCAGAAGTGAAGCACCGGAATCTCTAACTAGTGTCACAGGAATGGATCAAAACTTAGACAGTAAGAGGAGTCAGTTTTCTTGTACTTAAGTCGGCATTGTGCCTCTTGTATTTAATTCCGATGCAATTTCTGTGTTTCATCGCCAATAAGAAGGTCAGAGGGAAACAGTAAACCCGAAGTTAAGCATCGGAATTAATAACTTGTGTCAAAGGAATGGTTCAAAACATAGACAGTAAGAGGAGTCAGTTTTCTTGTACTTAAGTCGGCATTGCGCCTTTTGTATTTAATTCCGTTGCAATTTCTCTGTTTCATAGTCAATAAGAAGGTCAGAGGGATACAGTAAACCTGAGGTGAAGCATCGAAATCTATAACTATTGTCACAGGATTGGTTCAATACATAAACAGTAAGATTAGTCAGTTTCCTTGTACTTAAGTCGGCATTGTTGCTTGTCTATTTAATTCCGAAGGAATTTTTATGTTTCATCGTCAATAAGAAGGTCAGAGGGATACAGTAAACCTGAAGTGAAGCATCGGAATCTATAACTAGTGTCACAGGAATGGTTCAAAACATAGACAGTAAGAAGAGTCAGTTTTCTTGTACTTAAGTCGGCATTGGGCCTTTTGTATTTAATTCCGATGCAATATCTGTGTTTCTTCGTCAATAAGAAGGTCAGAGGGATACAGTAAACCTGAAATGAAGCATCGGAATCTATTACTAGTGTCACAGGAATGGTTCAAAACATAGACTCTAAGAAGAGTCAGTTTTCTTCTACTTCAGTCGGCATTGAGCCTTTTGTATTTAACTCCGATGCAATTTCTGTGTTTCATCGTCAATAAGAAGGTCAGAGGGATACAGTAAACATGAAGTGAAGCATTGGAATCTATAACTAGTGTCACAGGAATGGTTCACAACATAGACAGTAAGAGGTGTCAGTTTTCTTGTACTTAAGTCGGCATTGTGGCTTTTGTATTTAATTCCGATGCAATTTCTGTGTTTCATCCTCAATAAGAATGTCAGAGGGATACAGTAAACCTGAAGTGAAGCATCGGAATCTATTACTAGTGTCACAGGAATGGTTCAAAACATAGACTCTAAGAGTCAGTTGTCTTCTACTTCAGTCGGCATTGAGCCTTTTGTATTTAACTCCGATGCAATTTCTGTGTTTCATCGTCAACACGAAGGTCAGAGGGATACAGTAATCATGAAGTGAAGCATCGGAATCAATAACTAGTGTCACAGGAACGGTTCAAAACATAGACAGTAAGAGGTGTCAGTTTTCTTGTACTTAAGTCGGCATTGTGGCTTTTGTATTTAATTCTGATGCAATTTCTGTGTTTCATCGTCAATAAGAAGGTCAGAGGGATACAGTTAACATGAAGTGAAGCATCGGAATCTATAACTAGTGTCACATGAATGGTTCAAACATAGACAGTAAGAGAGTCAGTTTTCTTGTACATAAGTCGGCATTGTGGCTCTTGTTTTTAATTCCGATGCAATTTCTGTGTTTCATCGTCAATAAGAAGGTCAGAGGGATACAGTAAACCTTAAGTGAAGCATCGGGATCTATAACTAGTGTCACAGGAATGGTTCAAACACATACAGTAACAAGAGTCAGTTTTCTTGTACATAAGTGGGCATTGTGCCTTTTGTATTTAATTCCGATGCAATATCTGTGTTTCATCGTCAATAAGAAGGTCAGAGGGATACAGTAAACCTGAAGTGAAGCATCGGAATCTATAACTAGTGTCACAGGAATGGTTCGAAACATAGACAGTAAGAAGAGTCAGTTTTCGTGTACTTAAGTCGGCATTGGGCCTTTTGTATTTAATTCCGATGCAATATCTGTGTTTCATCGTCAATAAGAAGGTCAAAGATATACAGTAAACCTGAAATGAAGCATCGGAATCTATTACTAGTGTCACAGGAATGGTTCAAAACATAGACTCTAAGAAGAGTCAGTTTTCTTCTACTTCAGTCGGCATTGAGCCTTTTGTATTTAACTCCGATGCAATTTCTGTGTTTCATCGTCAATAAGAAGGTCAGAGGGATACAGTAAACATGAAGTGAAGCATCGGAATCTATAACTAGTGTCACAGGAATGGTTCAAAACATAGACAGTAAGAGGTGTCAGTTTTCTTGTACTTAAGTCGGCATTGTGGATTTTGTATTTAATTCCGATGCAATTTCTGTGTTTCATCGTCAATAAGAAGGTCAGAGGGATACAGTAAACCTGAAGTGAAGCATCGGAATCTTTAACTAATGTCACATGAATGGTTCAAAACACACACAGTAACAAGAGTCAGTTTTCTTGTACTTAAGTCGGCATTGTGCCTTCTGTATATCATTCCGATGCAATTTCTGTGTTTCATCGTCAATAAGAAGGTCAGAGGGATAGAGTAAACCTGAAATGAAGCATCGGAATCTATTACTAGTGTCACAGGAATGGTTCAAAACATAGACTCTAAGAAGAATCAGTTGTCTTCTTCTTCAGTCGGCATTGAGCCTTTTGTATTTAACTCCGACGCTATTTCTGTGTTTCATCGTCAATAAGAAGGTCAGAGGGATACAGAAAACATGAAGTGAAGCATCGGAATCTATAACTAATGTCACATGAATGGTTCAAAACACAGACTGTAAGAAGAGTCAGTTTTCTTGTACTTAAGTCGGCATTGTGCCTTTTGTATTTAATTCCGATGCAATTTCTGTGTTTCGTCGTCAATAAGAATGTCAGAGGGATACAGTAAACCTGAAGGGAAGCATCGGAATCTATAACTAGTGTCACAGGAATGGTTCAAAACATAGTCAGTAGGAAGAGTCAGTTTTCTTGTTCTTAAGTCGGGATTGTGCCTTTTGTATTTAATTGCGATGCAATCTCTGTGTATCATCGTAAATAAGAAGGTCAGAATGATACTGTAAAGCAGAAGTGAAGCATCGGAATCTATAACTAGTGTCACAAGAATGGATCAAAACTTAGACAGTAAGAAGAGTCAGTTTTCTTTTACTTAAGTCGGCATTTTGCCTTTTGTATTTAATTCCGATGCAATTTCTGTGTTTCATCGCCAATAAGAAGGTCAGAGGGGGATACAGTAAACCCGAAGTTAAGCATCGGAATCAATAACTAGTGTCACAGGAATGGTTCAAAACATAGACAGTAAGAAGGGTCAGTTTTCTTGTACTTATGTCGGCATTGCGCCTTTTGTATATAATTCCGTTGCAATTTCTGTGTTTCATAGTCAATAAGAAGGTCAGAGGGATACAGTAAACCTGAGGTGAAGCATCGGAATCTATAACAAGAGTCACAGGAATGCTTCAAGGCATAGACAGTAAGAAGAGTCAGTTTTCTTGTACTTAAGTCGGCATTGTGCCTTTTCTATTTAATTCCGATGCAATTTCTGTGTTTCATCGTCAATAAGAAGGTCAGAGGGATACAGTAAAAATGAAGTGAAGCATCGGAATGTATAAGTAGTATCACAGGAATTTTTTCAAAACATAGACAGTAAGAAGAGTCAGTTTTTATGTACTTAAGTCGGCATTGGGCCTTTTGTATTTAATTCCGATGCAATTTCTGTGTTTCATCGTCAATAAGTAGGTCAGAGGGATACAGTTAACCTGAAGTGAAGCATCGGAATCTGTGACTAGTGTCACAGGAATGGTAAAAAACATAGACAGTAAGAAGAGTCAGTTTTCTTGCACTTAAGTCGGCATTGTGCCTTTTGTATTTAATTCCCATGCAATTTCTGTGTTTGATCGTCAATAAGAAGGTCAGAGGGATAAACCAAACCTGAAGTGAAGTATCAGAATTTATAACTAGTGTCACAGGAATGGTTCAAAACATAGACAGTAAGAAGAGTCAGTTTTCTTGTACTTAAGTCGGCATTGTGCCTTTTGTATTTAATTCCGATGCAATATCTGTGTTTCATCGTCAATAAGAAGGTCAAAGGGATACAGTAAACCTGAAGTGAAGCATCGGAATCTGTTACTAGTGTCACAGGAATGGTTCAAAACATAGATTCTAAGAAGAGTCAGTTTTCTTCTACTTCAGTCGGCATTGAGCCTTTTGTATTTAACTCCGATGCAATATCTGTGTTTCATTGTCAATAAGAAGGTCAGAGGGATACAGCAAACATGAAGTGAAGCATCGGAATCTATAACTAGTGTCACAGGAATGTTTCAAATCATAGACAGTAAGAGGTGTCAGTTTTCTTGTACTTAAGTAGGCATTGTGGCTTTTTTATTTAATTCCGATGCAATTTCTGTGTTTCGTCGTCAATAAGAAGGTCACAGGGATACAGTTAATATGAAGTGAAGCATCGCAATCTATATCTAGAGTCACATGAATTGTTCAAACATAGACAGTAAGGAGGGTCAGTTTTCTTGTACATAAGTCGGCATTGTGGCTCTTGTTTTTAATTCCGATGCAATTTCTGTGTTTCATCATCAATAAGAAGGTCAGAGGGATACAGTAAACCAGAAATGAAGCATCGGGATCTATAACTAGTGTCACAGGAATGGTTCAAACACATACAGTAACAAGAGTCAGTTTTCTTGTACTTAAAACGGCATTGTGCGTTTTGTATTTAATTCCGATGCAATTTCTGTGTTTCATCGTCAGTAAGAAGGTCAGAGGGATACAGTAAACCTGAAGTGAAGCATCGGAATCTATAACTAATGTCACATGTATGGTTCAAAACACAGAAAGTAAGGAGAGTCAGTTTTCTTGTACTTAAGTCGGCATTGTGCTTTTGTATTTAATTCCGATGCAATTTCTGTGTTTCATCGTCAATAAGAAGGTCAGAGGAATACAGTAAACCTGAAGTGAAGCATCGGAATCTATAACTAGTGTCACAGGAATGGTTCAAAACATAGACAGTAATAAGAGTCAGTTTTCTTGTATTTAGGTCCGCATTGTGCCTTTTGTATTTCATTCCGATGCAATATCTGTGTTTAATCGTCAATAAGAAGGTCAGAGGGATACAGTAAACCTGAAGTGAAGCATTGGAATCTGTTACTAGTGTCACAGGAATGCTTGAAAACATAGACAGTAAGAAGAGTCAGTTTTCTTCTACTTCAGTCGGCATTGAGCCTTTTGTATTTAACTCCGATGCAATTTCTGTGTTTCATCGTCAATAAGAAGGTCAGAGGGATACAGTAAACTTGAAGTGAAGCATCGGAATCTATAACTAGTGTCACATGAATGGTTCAAACATAGACAGTAAGGAGAGTCAGTTTTCTTGTACATAAGTCGGCATTGTGGCTTTTGTTTTTAATTCCGATGCAATTTCTGTGTTTCATCATCAATAAGAAGGTCAGAGGGATATAGTAAACCTGAAGTGAAGCATCGGGATCTATAACTAGTGTCACAGGAATTTGTTCAAACACATACAGTAACAAGAGTCAGTTTTCTTGTACTTAAGTCGTCATTGTGCTTTTGTATTTAATTCCGATGTAATTTCTGTGTTACATCGTCAATAAGAACGTCAGGGGGATACAGTAAACATGAAGTGAAGTATCGGAATCTATAACTAGTGTCACAGGAATGGTTCAAAACATAGACAGTAAGGAGAGTCAGTTTTCTTGTACTTAAGTCGGCATTGTGCCATTTCCATTTAATTCCGATGGAATTTCTGTGTTTCATTCTCAACAAGAAGGTCAGAGGGATACAGTAAACCTGAAGTGAAGCATCGGAATCTATAACTAGTGTCACAGGAATGGTTCAAAACATAGACAGTAAGAAGAGTCAGTTTTCTTGTACTTAAGTCGGCATTGTGCTTTTGTATTTAATTCCGATGCAAGGTCTGTGTTTCATCGTCAATAAGAAGTTCAGAGGGCTACAGTAAAGCGGAAGTGAAGCATCGGAATCTATAACTAGTGTCACATGAGTGGTTCAAAACATAGACAGTAAGAAGAGTTAGTTTTCTTGTACTTAAGTCGGCATTGTGCCTTTTGTATTTAATTCCGATGCAATTTCTGTGTTTCATCGTCAATAAGAACGTCAGAGGTATACAGTAAACCTGAAGTGAATCATCGGAATCTATAACTAGTGTCACATGAATGATTCAAATCATAGACAGTAAGAAGAGTCAGTTATTTTGTACTTAATTCGGCATTGAGCATTTTGTATTTAATTCCGATGCAATTTCTGTGTTTCATCGTCAATAAGAAGGTCAGAGGGATACAGTGAACCTGAAGTGAAGCTTCGAAATCTATAACTAGTGTCACAGGAATGGTTCAAACATAGACAGTAAGAAGAGTCAGTTTTCTTGTACTTAAGTCGGCATTGTGCCTTTTGTATTTAATTCAGATGCAATTTCTGTGATTCATCGTCAATAAGAAGTTCAGAGGGATACATTAAATCTGAAGTGAAGCTTCGGAATCTATAACTAGTGTCACAGGAATAGTTCAAACCATAGACAGTAAGAAGAGTCAGTTTTCTTGTACTTAAGTCGGCATTGCGCCTTTTGTATTTAATTCCGATGCAATATCTGTGTTTCATGGTCAATAGGAAGGTCAGTGGGATACAGTAAACCTAAAGTGAAGCATCGGAATCTATTACTAGTGTCACAGGAATGGTTCAAAACATAGACTGTAAGAAGAGTCAGTTTTCTTCTACTTCAGTAGGCATTGTGCCTTTTGTATTTAACTCCGATGTAATTTCTGTGTTTCTTCGTCAATAAGAAGGTCAGAGGGATACAGTAAACCTGATGTGAAGCATCGGAATCTATAACTAGTGTCACAGGATTGGTTCAAAACATAGACATTAAGAGGAGTCAGTTTTCTTGTACTTAAGTCGGCATTGTGGCTTTTGTATTTAATTCCGATGCAATTTCTGTGTTTCATCGTCAATAAGAAGGTCAGAGGGATACAGTTAACCTGAAGTGAAGCATCGGAATCTATAACTAGTGTCACATGAATGGTGCAAACATAGACAGTAAGGAGAGTCAGTTTTCTTGTACATAAGTCGGCATTGTGGCTTTTGTTTTTAATTCGGATTCAATTTCTGTGTTTCATCATCAATAAGAAGGTCAGAGGGATACAGTAAACCTGAAGTGAAGCATCGGGATCTATAACTAGTGTCACAGGAAGTGATCAAACACATACAGTAACAAGTGTCAGTCTTCTTGTACTTAAGTCGTCACTGTGCCTTTTGTATTTAATTCCGATGCAATTTCTGTGTTTCATTCTCAACAAGAAGGTCAGAGGGATACAGTAAACCTGAAGTGAAGCATCGGAATCTATAACTAGTGTCACAGGAATGGTCCAAAACATAGACAGTAAGAAGAGTCAGTTTTCTTGTACTTAGGTCGGCATTGTGCCTTTTGTATTTAATGCCAATGCAATATCTGTGTTTCATCGTCAATAAGAAGGTCAGAGGGATACAGTAAACCTGAAGTGAAGCATTGGAATCTATTACTAGTGTCACAGGAATGCTTGAAAACATAGACAGTAAGAAGAGTCAGTTTTCTTCTACTTCAGTCGGCATTGAGCCTTTTGTATTTAACTCCGATGCAATTTCTGTGTTTCATCGTCAATAAGAAGGTCAGAGGGATACAGTAAACTTGAAGTGAAGCATCGGAATCTATAAATAGTGTCACAGGAATGGATCAAACACATACAGTAACAAGTGTCAGTTTTCTTGTACTTAAGTCGTCATTGTGCCTTTTGTATTTAATTCCGATGCAATTTCTGTGTTCCATTCTCAACAAGAAGGTCAGAGGGATACAGTTAACCTGAAGTGAAGCATCGGAATCTATAACTAGTGTCACATGAATGCTTCAAACATAGACAGTAAGGATAGTCAGTTTTCTTGTACACAAGTCGGCATTGTGCTTTTGTATTTAATTCCGATGCAATTTCTGTGTTTCATCATCAATAAGAAGGTCAGAGGGATACAGTAAACCTGAAGTGAAGCATCGGAATCTATAACTAGTGTTACAGGAATGGTGCAAAGCATAGACAGTAAGAGGAGTCAGTTTTCTTGTACTTAGGTCGGCATTGTGCCTTTTGTATTTAATGCCGATGCAATATCTGTGTTTCATCGTCAATAGGAAGGTCAGTGGGATACAGTAAACCTAAAGTGAAGCATCGGAATCTATTACTAGTGTCACAGGAATGGTTCAAAACATAGACTGTAAGAAGAGTCAGTTTTCTTCTACTTCAGTCGGCATTGTCCCTTTTGTATTCAACTCCGATGTAATTTCTGTGTTTCTTCGTCAATAAGAAGGTCAGAGGGATACAGTAAACCTGATGTGAAGCATCGGAATCTATAACTAGTGCCACAGGATTGGTTCAAAACATAGACATTAAGAGGAGTCAGTTTTCTTGTACTTAAGCCGGCATTGTGGCTTTTGTATGTAATTCCGATGCAATTTCTGTGTTTCATCGTAAATAAGAAGGTCAGAGGGATACAGTAAACCTGAAGTGAAGCATCAAAATCTATAACCAGTGTCACAGGAATGGTTCAAACACATACAGTAAGAAGAGTCAGTTTTCTTGTACTTAAGTCGGCATTGTGCCTTTTGTATTTAATTCCGATGTAATTTCTGTGTTTCATCGTCAATAAGAACGTCAGGGGGATACAGTAAACATGAAGTGAAGTATCGGAATCTGTAACTAGTGTCACAGGAATGGTTCAAAACATAGACAGTAAGAAGAGTCAGTTTTCTTGTACTTAGGTCGGCATTGTGCATTTTGTATTTAATTCCGATGCAATATCTGTGTTTCATCGTCAATAAGAAGGTCAGAGGGATACAGTAAACCTGAAGTGAAGCATTGGAATCTATTACTAGTGTCACAGGAATGCTTGAAATCATAGACAGTAAGAAGAGTCAGTTTTCTTCTACTTCAGTCGGCATTGAGCCTTTTGTATTTAACTCCGATGCAATTTCTGTGTTTCATCGTCAATAAGAAGGTCAGAGGGATACAGTAAACTTGAAGTGAAGCATCGGAATCTATAACTAGTGTCACAGGAATGGTTCAAAACATAGACAGTAAGGGGAGTCAGTTTTCTTGTACTTAAGTCGGCATTGTGGCTTTTGTATTTAATTCCGATGCAATTTCTGTGTTTCATCGTCAATAAGAAGGTCAGAGGGATACAGTTAACCTGAAGTGAAGCATCGGAATCTATAACTAGTGTCACATGAATGGTTCAAACATAGACAGTAAGGAGAGTCAGTTTTCTTGTACATAAGTCGGCATTGTGGCTTTTGTTTCTAATTCCGATTCAATTTCTGCGTTTCATCATCAATAAGAAGGTCAGAGGGAGACAGTAAACCTGAAGTGAAGCATCGGGATCTATAACTAGTGTCACAGGAAGTGATCAAACACATACAGTAACAAGTGTCAGTCTTCTTGTACTTAAGTCGTCACTGTGCCTTTTGTATTTAATTCCGATGCAATTTCTGTGTTTCATTCTCACACAAGAAGGTCAGAGGGATACAGTAAACCTGAAGTGAAGCATCGGAATCTATAACTAGTGTTACGGGAATGGTCCAAAACATAGACAGTAAGAAGAGTCAGTTTTCTTGTACTTAGGTCGGCATTGTGCCTTTTGTATTTAATGCCGATGCAATATCTGTGTTTCATCGTCAATAAGAAGGTCAGAGGGATACAGTAAACCTGAAGTGAAGCATTGGAATCTATTACTAGTGTCACAGGAATGCTTGAAAACATAGACAGTAAGAAGAGTCAGTTTTCTTCTACTTCAGTCGGCATTGAGCCTTTTGTATTTAACTCCGATGCAATTTCTGTGTTTCATCGTCAATAAGAAGGTCAGAGGGATACAGTAAACTTGAAGTGAAGCATCGGAATCTACAACTAGTGTCACAGGAATGGATCAAACACATACAGTAACAAGTGTCAGTTTTCTTGTACTTAAGTCGTCATTGTGCCTTTTGTATTTAATTCCGATGCAATTTCTGTGTTTCATTCTCAACAAGAAGGTCAGAGGGATACAGTTAACCTGAAGTGAAGCATCGGAATCTATAACTAGTGTCAAATGAATGCTTCAAACATAGACAGTAAGGATAGTCAGTTTTCTTGTACACAAGTCGGCATTGTGCTTTTGTATTTAATTCCGATGCAATTTCTGTGTTTCATCGTCAATAAGAAGGTCAGAGGGCTACAGTAAACCTGAAGTGAAGCATCGGAATCTATAAGTAATGTCACATGAATGGTTCAAAACACAGACAGTAAGAAGAGTCAGTTTTCTTGTACTTAAGTCGGCATTGTGCTTTTGTATTTAATTCCGATGCAATTTCTGTGTTTCATCGTCAATAAGAAGGTCAGAGGAATACAGTATACCTGAAGTGAAGCATCGGAATCTATAACTAGTGTCACAGGATTGGTTCAAACATAGACAGTAAGAAGAGTCAGTTTTCTTGTACTTAGGTCGGCATTGTGCCTTTTGTATTTAATTCCGATGCAATATCTGTGTTTAATCGTCAATAAGAAGGTCAGAGGGATACAGTAAACCTGAAGTGAAGCATCGGAATCTATTACTAGTTTCACAGGAATGCTTGAAAACATAGACAGTAAGAAGAGTCAGTTTTCTTCTACTTCAGTCGGCATTGAGCCTTTTGTATTTAACTCCGATGCAATATCTGTGTTTCATCGTCAATAAGAAGGTCAGAGGGATACAGTAAACTTGAAGTGAAGCATCGGAATCTATAACTAGTGTCATAGGAATGGTTCAAAACATAGACAGTAAGAGGAGTCAGTTTTCTTGTACTTAAGTCGGCATTGTGTCTTTTGTATTTAATTCCGATGCAATTTCTGTGTGTCATCGTCAATAAGAAGGTCAGAGGGATACAGTTAACCTGAAGTGAAGCATCGGAATCTATAACTAGTGTCACATGAATTGTTCAAACATAGACAGTAAGGAGAGTCAGTTTTCTTGTACATAAGTCAGCATTGTGGCTTTTGTTTTTAATTCCGATGCAATTTCTGTGTTTCATCATCAATAAGAAGGTCAGAGGGATATAGTAAAGCTGAAGTGAAGCATCGGGATCTATAACTAGTGTCACAGGAATTTGTTCAAACACATACAGTAACAAGAGTCAGTTTTCTTGTACTTAAGTCGGCATTGTGCCTTTTGTATTTAATTCCGACGTAATTTCTGTGTTTCATCGTCAATAAGAACGTCAGGGGGATACAGAAAACATGAAGTGAAGTATCGGAATCTATAACTAGTGTCACAGGAATGGTTCAAAACATAGACAGTAAGAAGAGTCAGTTTTCTTGTACTTAAGTCGGCATTGCGCCTTTTGTATTTAATTCCGATGCAATATCTGTGTTTCATCGTCAATAGGAAGGTCAGTGGGATACAGTAAACCTAAAGTGAAGCATCGGAATCTATTACTAGTGTCACAGGAATGGTTCAAAACATAGACTGTAAGAAGAGTCAGTTTTCTTCTACTTCAGTAGGCATTGTGCCTTTTGTATTTAACTCCGATGTAATTTCTGTGTTTCTTCGTCAATAAGAAGGTCAGAGGGATACAGTAAACCTGATGTGAAGCATCGGAATCTATAACTAGTGTCACAGGATTGGTTCAAAACATAGACATTAAGAGGAGTCAGTTTTCTTGTACTTAAGTCGGCATTGTGGCTTTTGTATTTAATTCCGATGCAATTTCTGTGTTTCATCGTCAATAAGAAGGTCAGAGGGATACAGTTAACCTGAAGTGAAGCATCGGAATCTATAACTAGTGTCACATGAATGGTTCAAACATAGACAGTAAGGAGAGTCAGTTTTCTTGTACATAAGTCGGCATTGTGGCTTTTGTTTTTAATTCGGATTCAATTTCTGTGTTTCATCATCAATAAGAAGGTCAGAGGGATACAGTAAACCTGAAGTGAAGCATCGGGATCTATAACTAGTGTCACAGGAAGTGATCAAACACATACAGTAACAAGTGTCAGTCTTCTTGTACTTAAGTCGTCACTGTGCCTTTTGTATTTAATTCCGATGCAATTTCTGTGTTTCATTCTCAACAAGAAGGTCAGAGGGATACAGTAAACCTGAAGTGAAGCATCGGAATCTATAACTAGTGTCACAGGAATGGTCCAAAACATAGACAGTAAGAAGAGTCAGTTTTCTTGTACTTAGGTCGGCATTGTGCCTTTTGTATTTAATGCCGATGCAATATCTGTGTTTCATCGTCAATAAGAAGGTCAGAGGGATACAGTAAACCTGAAGTGAAGCATTGGAATCTATTACTAGTGTCACAGGAATGCTTGAAAACATAGACAGTAAGAAGAGTCAGTTTTCTTCTACTTCAGTCGGCATTGAGCCTTTTGTATTTAACTCCGATGCAATTTCTGTGTTTCATCGTCAATAAGAAGGTCAGAGGGATACAGTAAACTTGAAGTGAAGCATCGGAATCTATAACTAGTGTCACAGGAATAGTTCAAACCATAGACAGTAAGAAGAGTCAGTTTTCTTGTACTTAAGTCGGCATTGCGCCTTTTGTATTTAATTCAGATGCAATTTCTGTGATTCATCGTCAATAAGAAGGTCAGAGGGATACATTAAATCTGAAGTGAAGCTTCGGAATCTATAACTAGTGTCACAGGAATAGTTCAAACCATAGACAGTAAGAAGAGTCAGTTTTCTTGTACTTAAGTCGGCATTGCGCCTTTTGTATTTAATTCCGATGCAATATCTGTGTTTCATCGTCAATAGGAAGGTCAGTGGGATACAGTAAACCTAAAGTGAAGCATCGGAATCTATTACTAGTGTCACAGGAATGGTTCAAAACATAGACTGTAAGAAGAGTCAGTTTTCTTCTACTTCAGTAGGCATTGTGCCTTTTGTATTTAACTCCGATGTAATTTCTGTGTTTCTTCGTCAATAAGAAGGTCAGAGGGATACAGTAAACCTGATGTGAAGCATCGGAATCTATAACTAGTGTCACAGGATTGGTTCAAAACATAGACATTAAGAGGAGTCAGTTTTCTTGTACTTAAGTCGGCATTGTGGCTTTTGTATTTAATTCCGATGCAATTTCTGTGTTTCATCGTCAATAAGAAGGTCAGAGGGATACAGTTAACCTGAAGTGAAGCATCGGAATCTATAACTAGTGTCACATGAATGGTTCAAACATAGACAGTAAGGAGAGTCAGTTTTCTTGTACATAAGTCGGCATTGTGGCTTTTGTTTTTAATTCGGATTCAATTTCTGTGTTTCATCATCAATAAGAAGGTCAGAGGGATACAGTAAACCTGAAGTGAAGCTTCGGGATCTATAACTAGTGTCACAGGAAGTGATCAAACACATACAGTAACAAGTGTCAGTCTTCTTGTACTTAAGTCGTCACTGTGCCTTTTGTATTTAATTCCGATGCAATTTCTGTGTTTCATTCTCAACAAGAAGGTCAGAGGGATACAGTAAACCTGAAGTGAAGCATCGGAATCTATAACTAGTGTCACAGGAATGGTCCAAAACATAGACAGTAAGAAGAGTCAGTTTTCTTGTACTTAGGTCGGCATTGTGCCTTTTGTATTTAATGCCGATGCAATATCTGTGTTTCATCGTCAATAAGAAGGTCAGAGGGATACAGTAAACCTGAAGTGAAGCATTGGAATCTATTACTAGTGTCACAGGAATGCTTGAAAACATAGACAGTAAGAAGAGTCAGTTTTCTTCTACTTCAGTCGGCATTGAGCCTTTTGTATTTAACTCCGATGCAATTTCTGTGTTTCATCGTCAATAAGAAGGTCAGAGGGATACAGTAAACTTGAAGTGAAGCATCGGAATCTATAACTAGTGTCACAGGAATGGATCAAACACATACAGTAACAAGTGTCAGTTTTCTTGTACTTAAGTCGTCATTGTGCCTTTTGTATTTAATTCCGATGCAATTTCTGTGTTCCATTCTCAACAAGAAAGTCAGAGGGATACAGTTAACCTGAAGTGAAGCATCGGAATCTATAACTAGTGTCACATGAATGCTTCAAACATAGACAGTAAGGATAGTCAGTTTTCTTGTACACTAGTCGGCATTGTGCTTTTGTATTTAATTCCGATGCAATTTCTGTGTTTCATCATCAATAAGAAGGTCAGAGGGATACAGTAAACCTGAAGTGAAGCATCGGAATCTATAACTAGTGTTACAGGAATGGTGCAAAGCATAGACAGTAAGAGGAGTCAGTTTTCTTGTACTTAGGTCGGCATTGTGCCTTTTGTATTTAATGCCGATGCAATATCTGTGTTTCATCGTCAATAGGAAGGTCAGTGGGATACAGTAAACCTAAAGTGAAGCATCGGAATCTATTACTAGTGTCACAGGAATGGTTCAAAACATAGACTGTAAGAAGAGTCAGTTTTCTTCTACTTCAGTCGGCATTGTCCCTTTTGTATTCAACTCCGATGTAATTTCTGTGTTTCTTCGTCAATAAGAAGGTCAGAGGGATACAGTAAACCTGATGTGAAGCATCGGAATCTATAACTAGTGCCACAGGATTGGTTCAAAACATAGTCATTAAGAGGAGTCAGTTTTCTTGTACTTAAGCCGGCATTGTGGCTTTTGTATGTAATTCCGATGCAATTTCTGTGTTTCATCGTAAATAAGAAGGTCAGAGGGATACAGTAAACCTGAAGTGAAGCATCAAAATCTATAACCAGTGTCACAGGAATGGTTCAAACACATACAGTAAGAAGAGTCAGTTTTCTTGTACTTAAGTCGGCATTGTGCCTTTTGTATTTAATTCCGATGTAATTTCTGTGTTTCATCGTCAATAAGAACGTCAGGGGGATACAGTAAACATGAAGTGAAGTATCGGAATCTGTAACTAGTGTCACAGGAATGGTTCAAAACATAGACAGTAAGAAGAGTCAGTTTTCTTGTACTTAGGTCGGCATTGTGCATTTTGTATTTAATTCCGATGCAATATCTGTGTTTCATCGTCAATAAGAAGGTCAGAGGGATACAGTAAACCTGAAGTGAAGCATTGGAATCTATTACTAGTGTCACAGGAATGCTTGAAATCATAGACAGTAAGAAGAGTCAGTTTTCTTCTACTTCAGTCGGCATTGAGCCTTTTGTATTTAACTCCGATGCAATTTCTGTGTTTCATCGTCAATAAGAAGGTCAGAGGGATACAGTAAACTTGAAGTGAAGCATCGGAATCTATAACTAGTGTCACAGGAATGGTTCAAAACATAGACAGTAAGGGGAGTCAGTTTTCTTGTACTTAAGTCGGCATTGTGGCTTTTGTATTTAATTCCGATGCAATTTCTGTGTTTCATCGTCAATAAGAAGGTCAGAGGGATACAGTTAACCTGAAGTGAAGCATCGGAATCTATAACTAGTGTCACATGAATGGTTCAAACATAGACACTAAGGAGAGTCAGTTTTCTTGTACATAAGTCGGCATTGTGGCTTTTGTTTTTAATTCCGATTCAATTTCTGCGTTTCATCATCAATAAGAAGGTCAGAGGGAGACAGTAAACCTGAAGTGAAGCATCGGGATCTATAACTAGTGTCACAGGAAGTGATCAAACACATACAGTAACAAGTGTCAGTCTTCTTGTACTTAAGTCGTCACTGTGCCTTTTGTATTTAATTCCGATGCAATTTCTGTGTTTCATTCTCACACAAGAAGGTCAGAGAATACAGTAAACCTGAAGTGAAGCATCGGAATCTATAACTAGTGTTACGGGAATGGTCCAAAACATAGACAGTAAGAAGAGTCAGTTTTCTTGTACTTAGGTCGGCATTGTGCCTTTTGTATTTAATGCCGATGCAATATCTGTGTTTCATCGTCAATAAGAAGGTCAGAGGGATACAGTAAACCTGAAGTGAAGCATTGGAATCTATTACTAGTGTCACAGGAATGCTTGAAAACATAGACAGTAAGAAGAGTCAGTTTTCTTCTACTTCAGTCGGCATTGAGCCTTTTGTATTTAACTCCGATGCAATTTCTGTGTTTCATCGTCAATAAGAAGGTCAGAGGGATACAGTAAACTTGAAGTGAAGCATCGGAATCTACAACTAGTGTCACAGGAATGGATCAAACACATACAGTAACAAGTGTCAGTTTTCTTGTACTTAAGTCGTCATTGTGCCTTTTGTATTTAATTCCGATGCAATTTCTGTGTTTCATTCTCAACAAGAAGGTCAGAGGGATACAGTTAACCTGAAGTGAAGCATCGGAATCTATAACTAGTGTCAAATCAATGCTTCAAACATAGACAGTAAGGATAGTCAGTTTTCTTGTACACAAGTCGGCATTGTGCTTTTGTATTTAATTCCGATGCAATTTCTGTGTTTCATCGTCAATAAGAAGGTCAGAGGGCTACAGTAAACCTGAAGTGAAGCATCGGAATCTATAAGTAATGTCACATGAATGGTTCAAAACACAGACAGTAAGAAGAGTCAGTTTTCTTGTACTTAAGTCGGCATTGTGCTTTTGTATTTAATTCCGATGCAATTTCTGTGTTTCATCGTCAATAAGAAGGTCAGAGGAATACAGTATACCTGAAGTGAAGCATCGGAATCTATAACTAGTGTCACAGGATTGGTTCAAACATAGACAGTAAGAAGAGTCAGTTTTCTTGTACTTAGGTCGGCATTGTGCCTTTTGTATTTAATTCCGATGCAATATCTGTGTTTAATCGTCAATAAGAAGGTCAGAGGGATACAGTAAACCTGAAGTGAAGCATCGGAATCTATTACTAGTTTCACAGGAATGCTTGAAAACATAGACAGTAAGAAGAGTCAGTTTTCTTCTACTTCAGTCGGCATTGAGCCTTTTGTATTTAACTCCGATGCAATTTCTGTGTTTCATCGTCAATAAGAAGGTCAGAGGGATACAGTAAACTTGAAGTGAAGCATCGGAATCTATAACTAGTGTCATAGGAATGGTTCAAAACATAGACAGTAAGAGGAGTCAGTTTTCTTGTACTTAAGTCGGCATTGTGTCTTTTGTATTTAATTCCGATGCAATTTCTGTGTGTCATCGTCAATAAGAAGGTCAGAGGGATACAGTTAACCTGAAGTGAAGCATCGGAATCTATAACTAGTGTCACATGAATTGTTCAAACATAGACAGTAAGGAGAGTCAGTTTTCTTGTACATAAGTCGGCATTGTGGCTTTTGTTTTTAATTCCGATGCAATTTCTGTGTTTCATCATCAATAAGAAGGTCAGAGGGATATAGTAAAGCTGAAGTGAAGCATCGGGATCTATAACTAGTGTCACAGGAATTTGTTCAAACACATACAGTAACAAGAGTCAGTTTTCTTGTACTTAAGTCGGCATTGTGCCTTTTGTATTTAATTCCGATGTAATTTCTGTGTTTCATCGTCAATAAGAACGTCAGGGGGATACAGTAAACATGAAGTGAAGTATCGGAATCTATAACTAGTGTCACAGGAATGGTTCAAAACATAGACAGTAAGAAGAGTCAGTTTTCTTGTACTTAAGTCGGCATTGTGCCTTTTCCATTTAATTCCGATGGAATTTCTGTGTTTGATTCTCAACAAGAAGGTCAGAGGGATACAGTAAACCTGAAGTGAAGTATCGGAATCTATAACTAGTGTCACATTAATGGTTCAAAACATAGACAGTAAGAAGAGTCAGTTTTCTTGTACTTAGGTCGGCATTGTGCATTTTGTATTTAATTCCGATGTAATTTCTGTGTTTCATCGTCAATAAGTAGGTCAGAGGGATACAGTTTATTTGAAGTGAAGCATCGGAATCTATAACTACTGTCACAGGAATGGTTCAAAACATAGACAGTAAGGATAGTCAGTTTTCTTGTACATAAGTCGGCATTGTGCCTTTTGTATTTAATTCCGATGCAATTTCTGTGTTTCATCGTCAATAAGAAGGTCAGAGGGATACAGTAAATCTGAAGTGAAGAATCGGAATCTATAACTAATGTTACATGAATGGTACAAAACACAGACAGTAAGAAGAGTCAGTTTTCTTGTACTTAAGTCGGCATTTTGCTTTTGTATTTAATTCCGATGCAATTTCTGTGTTTCATCGTCAATAAGAAGGTCAGAGGAATACAGTAAACCTGAAGTGAAGCATCGGAATCTATAACTAGTGTCACAGGAATGGTTCAAAACATAGACAGTAAGAAGAGTCAGTTTTCTTAAACTTAAGTCGGCATTGTGCCTTTTGTATTTAATTCCGATGCAATTTCTGTGTTTCATCGTCAATAAGTAGGTCAGAGGGATACAGTAAACCTGAAGTGAAGCATCGGAATCTATATGTAGTGTCACAGGAATGGTTCAAAACATAGACATTAAGAAGAGTCAGTTTTCTTGTACCTAGGTCGGCATTGTGCCTTTTGTATTTAATTCCGATGCAATATCTGTGTTTCATCGTCAATAAGAAGGTCAGAGTGATACAGTAAACCTGAAGTGAAGCATTGGAATCTATTACTAGTGTCACAGGCATGCTTGAAAACATAGACAGTAAGAAGAGTCAGTTTTCTTCTACTTCAGTCGGCATTGAGCCTTTTGTATTTAACTCCGATGCAATTTCTGTGTTTCATCGTCAATAAGAAGGTCAGAGGTATACAGTAAACTTGATGTGAAGCATCGGAATCTATACCTAGTGTCACAGGAAAGGTTCAAAACATAGACAGTAAAAGGAGACAGTTTTCTTGTACTTAAGTCGGCATTGTGGCTTTTGTATTTAATTCCGATGCAATTTCTGTGTTTCATCGTCAATAAGAAGGTCAGAGGGATACAGTTAACCTGAAGTGAAGCATCGGTATCTATAACTAGTGTCACATGAATGGTTCAAACATAGACAGTAAGGAGAGTCAGTTTTCTTGTACATAAGTCGGCATTGTGGCTTTTGTTTTTAATTCCGATGCAATTTCAGTGTTTCATCATCAATAAGAAGGTCAGAGGGATACAGTAAACCTGACGTGAAGCATCGGGATCTATAACTAGTGTCATAGGAATGGTTCAAACACATACAGTAACAAGAGTCAGTTTTCTTGTACTTAAGTCGGCATTGTGCCATTTGTATTTAATTCCGATGCAATTTCTGTGTTTCATCGTCAATAAGAAGGTCACAGGGATACAGTTAACCTGAAGTGAAGCATCGGAATCTATAACTAGTGTCACATGAATGGTTCAAACATAGACAGTAAGGAGAGTCAGTTTTCTTGTACATAAGTTGGCATTGTGGCTTTTGTTTTTAATTCCGATGCAATTTCAGTGTTTCATCATCAATAAGAAGGTCAGAGGGATACAGTAAACATGAAGTGAAGCATCGGGATCTATAACTAGTGTCATAGGAATGGTTCAAACACATACAGTAACAAGAGTCAGTTTTCTTGTACTTAAGTCGGCATTGTGCCATTTGTATTTAATTCCGATGCAATTTCTGTGTTTCATCGTCAATAAGAAGGTCAGAAGGATACAGTTAACCTGAAGAGAAGCATCGGAATTTATAACTAGTGTCACATGAATGGTTCAAACATAGACAGTAAGGAGAGTCAGTTTCCTTGTACATAAATCGGCATTGAGCCTTTTGTATTTAATTGCGATGCAATTTCTGTGTTTCATCGCCAATAAGAAGGTCAGAGGGATACAGTAAATCTGAAGTGAAGCATCGGAATCTATAACTAATGTCACATGAATGGTTCAAACACAGACTGTAAGAAGAGTCAGTTTTCTTGTACTTTAGTCGGCATTGTGCCTTTTGTATTTAATTCCGATGCAATTTCTGTGTTTCATCGCCAATAAGAAGGTCAGAGGGATACAGTAAACCCGAAGTTAAGCATCGGAATCAATAACTAGTGTCACAGGAATGGTTCAAGACATAGACAGTAAGAAGAGTCAGTTTCCTTGTACTTATGTCGGCATTGCGCCTTTTGTATATAATTCCGTTGCAATTTCTGTGTTTCATAGTCAATAAGAAGGTCAGAGGGATACAGTAAACCTGAGGTGAAGCATCGAAATCTATAACTATTGTCACACGATTGGTTCAATACATAAACAGTAAGATTAGTCAGTTTCCTTGTACTTAAGTCGGCATTGTGCCTTTTCCATTTAATTCCGATGCAATTTCAGTGTTTCATCGTCAATAAGAAGGTCAAAGGGATACAGTAAACCTAAAGTGAAGCATCGCAATCTATAACTAGTGTCACAGGAATGGCTCAAAAAATTGACAGTAAGAAGAGTCAGTTGTCTTGTACTTAAGACGGCATTGTGCCTATTGTACTAAATTCCGATGATAATTCTGTGTTTTATCGACAATAAGATGGTCAGAGGGATACAGTAAACCTGAAGTGAAGCATCGGAATCTATAACTAGAGTCACAGGAATGCTTCAAGTCATAGACAGTAAGAAGAGTCAGTTTTCTTGTACTTAAGTCGGCATTGTGCCTTTTCTATTTAATTCCGATGCAATTTCTGTGTTTCATCGTCAATAACAAGGTCAGAGGGATACAGTAAAAATGAAGTGAAGCATCGGAATCTATAAGTAGTATCACAGGAATGGTTCAAAACATAGACAGTAAGAAGAGTCAGTTTTTTTGTACTTAAGTCGGCATTGTGCCTTTTGTATTTAATTCCGATGCAATTTCTGTGTTTCATCGTCAATAAGAACGTCAGAGGGATACAGTAAACCTGAAGTGAATCATCGGAATCTGTTACTAGTGTCACAGGAATGGTTCAAAACATAGATTCTAAGAAGAGTCAGTTTTCTTCTACTTCAGTCGGCATTGAGCCTTTTGTATTTAACTCCGATGCAATTTCTGTGTTTCATCGTCAATAAGAAGGTCAGAGGGATACAGTAAACTTGAAGTGAAGCATCGGAATCTATAACTAGTGTCACAGGAATGGTTCAATACATAGACAGTAAGGATAGTCAGTTTTCTTGTAGATAAGTCGGCATTGTGAATTTTGTTTTTAATTCCGATGCAATTTCTGTGTTTCATCATCAATAAGAAGGTCAGAGGGATTTAGTAAACCTGAAGTGAAGCATCGGGATCTATAACTAGTGTCACAGGAATTTGTTCAAACACATACAGTAACAAGAGTCAGTTTTCTTGTACTTAAGTCGGCATTGTGCCTTTTCCATTTAATTCCGATGGAATTTCTGTGTTTCATTCTCAACAAGAAGGTCAGAGGGATACAGTAAACCTGAAGTGAAGCATCGGAATCTATAACTAGTGTCACAGGAATGGTTCAAAACACAGACAGTAAGAAGAGTCAGTTTTCTTGTACTTAAGTCGGCATTGTGCCTTTTGTATTTAATTCCGATGCAAGGTCTGTGTTTCATCGTCAATAAGAAGTTCAGAGGGCTACAGTAAAGCTGAAGTGAAGCATCAGAATCTATAACTAGTGTCACATGAGTGGTTCAAAACATAGACAGTAAGAAGAGTTAGTTTTCTTGTACTTAAGTCGGCATTGTGCCTTTTGTATTTAATTCCGATGCAATTTCTGTGTTTCATCGTCAATAAGAACGTCAGAGGGATACAGTAAACCTGAAGTGAATCATCGGAATCTATAACTAGTGTCACATGAATGGTTCAAATCATAGACAGTAAGAAGAGTCAGTTATTTTGTACTTAATTCGGCATTGAGAATTTTGTATTTAATTCCGATGCAATTTCTGTGTTTCATCGTCAATAAGAAGGTCAGAGGGATATAGTGAACCTGAAGTGAACCTTCGAAATCTATAACTAGTGTCACAGGAATGGTTCAAAACATAGACAGTAAGAAGAGTCAGTTCTCTTGTACTTAAGTCGGCATTGTGCCTTCTGTATTTAATTCAGATGCAATTTCTGTGTTTCATCGTCAATAAGAAGGTCAGAGGGATACAGTAAACCTGAAGTGAAGCTTCGGAATCTATAACTAGTGTCACAGGAATAGTTCAAAACATAGACAGTAAGAAGAGTCTGTTTTCTTGTACTTAAGTCGGCATTGCGCCTTTTGTATTTAATTCCGATGCAATATCTGTGTTTCATCGTCAATAGGAAGGTCAGAGGGATACAGTTATCCTAAAGTGAAGCATCGGAATCTATTACTAGTGTCACAGGAATGGTTCAACACATAGACTGTAAGAAGAGTCAGTTTTCTTCTACTTCATTCGGCATTGAGCCTTTTGTATTTAACTCCGATGCAATTTCTGTGTTTCATCGTCAATAAGAAGGTCAGAGGGATACAGTAAACTTGAAGTGAAGCATCGGAATCTATAACTAGTGTCACAGGAATGGTTCAAAACATAGACAGTAAGAGGAGTCAGTTTTCTTGTACTTAAGTCGGCATTGTGGCTTTTGTATTTAATTCCGATGCAATGTCTGTGTTTCATCGTCAATAAGAAGGTCAGAGGGATACAGTTAACCTGAAGTGAAGCATCGGAATCTATAACTAGTGTCACATGAATGGTTCACACATAGACAGTAAGAGGAGTCAGTTTTCTTGTACATAAGTCGGCATTGTGGCTTTTGTTTTTAATTCCGATTCAATTTCTGTGTTTCATCATCAATAAGAAGGTCAGAGGGATACAGTAAACCTGAAGTGAAGCATCGGGATCTATAACTAGTGTCACAGGAAGGGATCAAACACATACAGTAACAAGTGTCAGTCTTCTTGTACTTAAGTCGTCATTGTGCCTTTTGTATTTAATTCCGATGCAATTTCTGTGTTTCATTCTCAACAAGAAGGTCGGAGTGATACAGTAAACCTGAAGTGAAGCATCGGAATCTATAACTAGTGTTACAGGAATGGTCCAAAACATAGACAGTAAGAAGAGTCAGTTTTCTTGTACTTAGGTCGGCATTGTGCCTTTTGTATTTAATTCCGATGCAATATCTGTGTTTCATCGTCAATAAGAAGGTCAGAGGGATACAGTAAACCTGAAGTGAAGCATTGGAATCTGTTACTAGTGTAACAGGAATGCTTGAAAACATAGACAGTAAGAAGAGTCAGTTTTCTTCTACTTCAGTCGGCATTGAGCCATTTGTATTTAACTCCGATGCAATTTCTGTGTTTCATCGTCAATAAGAAGGTCAGAGGGATACAGTAAACTTGAAGTGAAGCATCGGAATCTATAACTAGTGTCACAGGAATGGATCAAACACATACAGTAACAAGTGTCAGTTTTCTTGTACTTAAGTCGTCATTGTGCCTTTTGTATTTAATTCCGATGCAATTTCTGTGTTTCATTCTCAACAAGAAGGTCAGAGGGATACAGTTAACCTGAAGTGAAGCATCGGAATCTATAACTGGTGTCACATGAATGCTTCAAACATAGACAGTAAGGATAGTCAGTTTTCTTGTACATAAGTCGGCATTGTGCCTTTTGTATTTAATTCCGATGCAATTTCTGTGTTTCATCATCAATTAGAAGGTCAGAGGGATACAGTAAACCTGAAGTGAAGCATCGGAATCTATAACTAATGTCACATGAATGGTTCAAAGCACACACAGTAACAAGAGTCAGCTTTCTTGTACTTAAGTCGGCATTGTGCCTTTTGTATTTAATTCCGATGCAATTTCTGTGTTTCATCGTCAATAAGTAGGTCAGAGGGATACAGTAAACTTGAAGTGAAGCATCGGAATCTATAACTAGTGTCACAGGAATAGTTCAAAACATAGACAGTAAGGATAGTCAGTTTTCTTGTAGATAAGTCGGCATTGTGCCTTTTGTATTTAATTCCGATGCAATTTCTGTGTTTCATCGTCAATAAGAAGGTCAGAGGGATACAGTAAACCTGAAGTGAAGCATCGGAATCTATAACTAATGTCACATGAATGGTTCAAAACACAGACAGTAAGAAGAGTCAGTTTTCTTGTACTTAAGTCGGCATTGTGCTTTTGTATTTAATTCCGATGCAATTTCTGTGTTTCATCGTCAATAAGAAGGTCAGAGGAATACAGTAAACCTGAAGTGAAGCATCGGAATCTATAACTAGTGTCACAGGATAGGTTCAAAACATAGACAGTAAGAAGAGTCAGTTTTCTTGTACTTAGGTCGGCATTGTGCCTTTTGTACTTAATTCCGATGCAATATCTGTGTTTAATCGTCAATAAGAACGTCAGAGGGATACAGTAAACCTGAAGTGAAGCATCGGAATCTATTACTAGTGTCACAGGAATGCTTGAAAACATAGACAGTAAGAAGAGTCAGTTTTCTTCAACTTCAGTCGGCATTGAGCCTTTTGTATTTAACTCCGATGCAATTTCTGTGTTTCATCGTCAATAAGAAGGTCAGAGGGATACAGTAAACTTGAAGTGATGCATCGGAATCTATAACTAGTGTCATAGGAATGGTTCAAAACACAGACAGTAAGAGGAGTCAGTTTTCTTGTACTTGAGTCGGCATTGTGGCTTTTGTATTTAATTCCGATGCGATTTCTGTGTTTCATCGTCAATAAGAAGGTCAGAGGGATACAGTTAACCTGAAGTGAAGCATCGGAATCTATAACTAGTGTCACATGAATTGTTCAAACATAGACAGTAAGGAGAGTCAGTTTTCTAGTACATAATTCGGCATTGTGGCTTTTGTTTTTAATTCCGATGCAATTTCTGTGTTTCATCATCAGTAAGAAGGTCAGAGGGATATAGTAAACCTGAAGTGAAGCATCGGGATCTATAACTAGTGTCACAGGAATTTGTTCAAACACATACAGTAACAAGAGTCAGTTTTCTTGTACTTAAGTCGTCATTGTGCCTTTTGTATTTATTTCCGATGCAATTTCTGTGTTTCATCGTCAATAAGAAGCTCAGAGGGATACAGTTAACCTGAAGTGAAGCAATGGAATCTATAACTAGTGTCCCAGGAATGGTTCAAAACATAGACAGTAAGAAGAGTCAGTCTTCTTGTACTTAAGTCGGCGTTGTGCCTTTTGTATTTCATTCCGATGCAATTTCTGTCTATCATCGTCATAAAGAAGGTTTAAGGGATACAGTAAACCTGGAGTGAAGCATCGGAATTTGTAACTAGTGTCGCAGGAATGGTTCAAATCATAGACAGTAAGAAGAGTCGGTCTCCGTGTACTTCAGTCGGCATTTTGCATTTTGTATTTAATTCCGATGGAATTTTTGTGTTTCATCGTCAATGAGAAGGTCCAAGGGATACAGTAAACCTGAAGTGAAGCATCGGGATCTATAACTAGTGGCACAGGTATCGTTCAAATCATAGTCAGTAACAAGAGTCAGTCTTCTTGTACTTAAGTCGGCATAGTGCCTTTTCTATTTAATTCCGATGCAATTTCTGTGTTTCATCGTCAATAAGAAGGTCCAAGGGATACAGTAAACCTGGAGTGAAGCATCGGAATCTAAAAATAGTGTCAATGGTATGGTTCAAAACATAGACAGTAAGAAGAGTCAGTCTTCTTGTACTTAAGTCGGCATTGTGCCTTTTGTATTTAATTCCGATGCAATTTCTGTGTTTCATCGTCAATAAGGAGGTCCAAGGTATACAGTAAACCTAATGTGAAGCTTCGGAATCTAAAACTGGACTCACAGGAGTGGTTCAAATCATAAAAAGTCATAGTGTCAGTCCTCATGTACTTAATTCGGCGTTGAGCCCTTTGTATTACATTCGGATGCAATTTCTGTGTTTCATCGGCAATAAGAAGGTGCAAGGGATACAGTAAACCTGAAGTGAAGCATCGGAATTTTAACTTGACTCACAGGAGAGGTTCAAATCATAGATAGTTAGAGTGTCAGTCCTCTTGTACTGAAGTCGGCATTGTGCCTTTTGTGTTAAATTCGGATGCAATTTCTGTGTTTCATCGTCAATAAGAAGGTCCAAGGGATACAGTAAACCTGAAGTGAAGCATCGGAATCTATAGCTAGTGTCACAGGAATGGTTCAAAACATAGTCAGTAAGAAGAATCAGTCTTCTTGTCCTTAAGTCGGCATTGTGCATTTTGTATATAATTCCGATGCAATTTCTGTGTTTCATCGTCAATAAGAAGGTCCATGGGATACAGTAAACCTGGAGTGAAGCATCGGAATCTGTAACTAGTGTCACAGTAATGGTTCAAATCATAGACAGTAAGAAGAGTCAGTCTTCTTGTACTTAATTCGGCATTGTGCCTCTAGTATTTAATTCCGATGCAATTTCTGTGTTTCATCGTCAATAAGAAGTTCCAAGGGATACAGTAAACATCAAGTGAAGCGTCGGAATCTATAGCGGGTGTCACAGGAATGGTTCAAAACATAGTAAGTAGGAAGAGTCGGTCTTCTTGTACTTAAGTCGGCATTGTGACTTTTGTATTTAATTCCGATGCATTTTCTGTGTTTCATCGTCAATAAGAAGGTCCAAGGGATACAGTAAACCTGAAGTGAAGCATCGGAATTTATAACTACTGTCACAGGAATGGTTCAAAACATAGTCAGTAAGGAGAGTCAGTCTTCTTGTACTTAAGTCGGCATTGTGCCTTTTGTATTTAATTCCGATGCAATTTCTGTGTTTCATCGTCAATAAGAAGGACCAAGGGATACAGTAAACCTGGAGTGAAGCATCGGAATCTATAACTAGTGTCACAGGGATGGTTCAAAACATAGACAGTCAGAAGAGTCAGTCTTCTTGTACTTAAGGCGGCATTGTGCCTTTTCTATTTAATTCTGGAGCAATTTCTGTGTTTCATCGTCAATAAGAATGTCAGAGGGATACAGTAATCCTGAAGTGAAGCATCGGAATCGATAACTAGTGTCACAGGAATGGTTCAAAACATAGTCAGTAAGAAGAGTCAGTCTTGTTGTACTTAAGTCGGCATAGTGCCTTTTCTATTTAATTCCGATGCAATTTCGGGGTTTCATCGTCAATAAGAATGTCAGAGGGATACAATAAACCTGAAGCGAAGCATCGGAATCTATAACTAGTGTCACAGAAATGGTTCAAAACAAAGTCAGTAACAAGAGTTAGTCTTCTTGTCCTTAAGTCGGCATTGTGCCTTTTGTATTTAATTCCGATGCAATTTCTGTGTTTCATCGTCAATAAGAAGGTCTAAGGGATACAGTAAACCTGGAGTGAAGCATCGGAATCCATAACTGGTGTCACAGGAACGTTTCAAATCATAGACAGTAAGAAGAGTCAGTCTTCTTGTACTTAATTCTGCTTTGTGCATTTTGTATTTAATTCCGATGCAATTTCTGTGTTTCAACGTCAATAAGAAGGTCCAAGCGATACAGTAAACCTGAAGTAAAGCATCGGGGTTTATAACTAGTGTCACAGGAATGGTTCAAAACATAGTCAGTAAGGAGTGTCAGTCTTCTTGTACTTAAGTCGGCATTGTGCCTTTTGTATTTAATTCCGATGCATTTTCTGTGTTTCATCGTCAATAAGAGGGACCAAGGGATACAGTAAACCTTTAGTGAAGCATCGGAATCTATAACTAGTGTCACAGGGATGGTTCAAAACATAGTCAGTAAGAAGAGTCAGTCTTCTTGTACTTAAGTCGGCATTGTACCTTTGTATTTAATACCGATGCAATTTCTGTGTTTCATCGTCAATAAGAATGTCCAAGGGAAACAGAAATCCTGAAGTGAAGCATCGGAATCTATAACTAGTGTCACAGGAATGGTTCAAACATAGTCAGGAAGGTGTGTCAGTCTTCTTGTACTTAAATCGGCATTGTGCCTTTAGTATTTCATTCCGATGCAATTACTGTGTTTCATCGTCAATAAGAAGTTCCAAGGGATACAGTAAACATCAAGTGAAGCGTCGGAATCTATAACGGGTGTCACAGTAATGGTTCACAACATAGTCAGTAGGAAGAGTCGGTCTTCTTGTACTTAAGTAGGCATTGTGCCTTTTGTATTTAATTCCGATGCATTTTCTGTGTTTCATCGTCAATAACAATGTCAGAGGGATACAGTAATCCTGAAGTGAAGCATCGGAATCGATAACTAGTGTCACAGGAATGGTTCAAAACATAGTCAGTAAGAAGAGTCAGTCTTGTTGTACTTAAGTCGGCATTGTGTCTTTTCTATTTAATTCCGATGCAATTTCGGTGTTTCATCGTCAATAAGAATGTCAGAGGGATACAATAAACCTGAGGCGAAGCATTGGAATCTATAACTAGTGTCACAGAAATGGTTCAAAACAAAGTCAGTAACAAGAGCTAGTCTTCTTGTCCTTAAGTCGGCATTGTGCCTTTTGTATTTAATTCCGATGCAATTTCTGTGTTTCATCGTCAATAAGAAGGTCCAAGGGATACAGTAAACCTGGAGTGAAGCATCGGAATCTATAACTAGTGTCACAGGAATGTTTCAAATCATAGACAGTAAGAAGAGTCAGTCTTCTTGTACTTAATTCTGCTTTGTGCATTTTGTATTTAATTCCGAAGCAATTTCTGTGTTTCAACGTCAATACGAAGGTCCAAGCGATACAGTAAACCTGAAGTAAAGCATCGGAGTTTATAACTAGTGTCACAGGAATGGTTCAAAACATAGTCAGTAAGGAGTGTCAGTCTTCTTGTACTTAAGTCGGCATTGTGCCTTTTGTATTTAATTCCGATGCATTTTCTGTGTTTCATCGTCAATAAGAAGGTCCAAGGGATACAGTATACCTTGAGTGAAGCATCGGAATCTATAACTAGTGTCACAGGAATGGTTCAAAACATAGTCAGTAAGAATAGTCAGTCTTATTGTACTTAAGTCATCATTGTGCATTTTCTATCTAATTCTGATGCAATTTCTGTGTTTCATCGTCAATATGAAGGTCCAACCGATACAGTAAACCTGGAGTGAAGCATCGGAATCTATAACTAGTGTCACAGGAATGGTTCAAATCATAGACTGTAAGAAGAGTCAGACTTCTTTTACTTAAGACGGCAGTGTGCCTTTTGTATTTAATTCCGATGCAATTTCTGTGTTTCATCGTCAATAAGAAGGTCCAAGGGATACAGTAAACCTGGAGTGAAGCATCGGAATCTATAACTAGTGTCACACGAATGGTTCAAATTTAGTCAGTAAGAGTAGTCATTCTTATTGTACTTAAGTCATCATTGTGCATTTTCTATTTAATTCTGATGCAATTACTGTGTTTCATCGTCAATATGAAAGTCCAACCGATACAGTAAACCTGGAGTGAAGCATCGGAATCTATAACTATTGTCACAGGAATGGTTCAAATCATAGACAGTAAGAAGAGTCAGACTTCTTTTACTTAAGTCGGCATTGTGCCTTTTGTATTTAATTCCGATGCTATTTCTGTGTTTCATCGTCAATAAGAAGGTCCAAGGGATACAGTAATCCTGGAGTGAAGCATCGGAGTCTATCACTAGTGTCACAGGACTGGTTCAAAAATAGACAGTAAGAAGAGTCAGTCTTCTGGAATTTAATTCGGCATTGTGCCTTTTGTATTTAATTCCGATGCAATTTTTGTGTTTCATCATCAATAAGAAGGTCAGAGGGATACAGTAAACCTGAAGTGAAGCATCGGAATCCATAACTAGTGTCACAGGAATGGTTCAAAACATAGTCACTAAGAAGAGTTAGTCTTCTTGTACTTAAGTCGGCGTTGTGCCTTTTGTATTTAATTCCGATGCAATTTCTGTCTATCATCGTCAATAAGAAGGTCCAAGGGATACAGTAAACCTGGAGTGAAGCATCGGAATCTGTAACTAGTGTCACAGGAATGGTTCAAATCATAGACAGTAAGAAGAGTCGGTCTTCGTGTACTTCAGTCGGCATTTTGCATATTGTATTTAATTCCGATGGAATTTATGTGTTTCATCGTCAATGAGAAGGTCCAAGGGTGACAGTAAACCTGAAGTGAAGCATCGGGATCTATAACTAGTGTCACAGGTATCGTTCAAAACATAGTCAGTAAGAAGAGTCAGTCTTCTTGTACTTAAGTCGGCATAGTGCCTTTTCTATTTAATTCCGATGCAATTTCTGTGTTTCATCGTCAATAAGAAGGTCCAAGGGATACAGTAAACCTGGAGTGAAGCATCGGAATCTAAAAATAGTGTCAATGGTATGGTTTAAAACATAGACAGTAAGAAGAGTCAGTCTTCTTGTACTTAAGTCGGCATTGTGCCTTTTGTATTTAATTTCGATGCAATTTCTGTGTTTCATCGTCAATAAGAAGGTCAGAGGGATACAGTAAACCTGAAGTGAAGCATCGGAATCTATAGCTAGTGTCACAGGAATGGTTCAAAACATAGTCAGTAAGAAGAGTCAGTCATCTTGTCCTTAAGTCGGCATTGTGCCTTTTGTATATAATTCCGATGCAATTTCTGTGTTTCATCGTCAATAAGAAGGTCCAAGGGATACAGTAAACCTGGAGTGAAGCATCGGAATCTGTAACTAGTGTCACAGTAATGGTTCAAAACATAGACAGTAAGAAGAGTCAGTCTTCTTGTACTTAATTCGGCATTGTGCCTTTAGTATTTCATTCCGATGCAATTACTGTGTTTCATCGTCAATAAGAAGTTCCAAGGGATACAGTAAACATCAAGTGAAGCGTCGGAATCTATAACGGGTGTCACAGTAATGGTTCACAACATAGTCAGTAGGAAGAGTCGGTCTTCTTGTACTTAAGTAGGCATTGTGCCTTTTGTATTTAATTCCGATGCTTTTTCTGTGTTTCATCGTCAATAAGAATGTCAGAGGGATACAGTAATCCTGAAGTGAAGCATCGGAATCGATAACTAGTGTCACAGGAATGGTTCAAAACATAGTCAGTAAGAAGAGTCAGTCTTGTTGTACTTAAGTCGGCATTGTGCCTTTTCTATTTAATTCCGATGCAATTTCGGTGTTTCATCGTCAATAAGAATGTCAGAGGGATACAATAAACCTGAGGCGAAGCATTGGAATCTATAACTAGTGTCACAGAAATGGTTCAAAACAAAGTCAGTAACAAGAGCTAGTCTTCTTGTCCTTAAGTCGGCATTGTGCCTTTTGTATTTAATTCCGATGCAATTTCTGTGTTTCATCGTCAATAAGAAGGTCCAAAGGATACAGTAAACCTGGAGTGAAGCATCGGAATCTATAACTAGTGTCACAGGAATGTTTCAAATCATAGACAGTAAGAAGAGTCAGTCTTCTTGTACTTAATTCTGCTTTGTGCATTTTGTATTTAATTCCGAAGCAATTTCTGTGTTTCAACGTCAATACGAAGGTCCAAGCGATACAGTAAACCTGAAGTAAAGCATCGGAGTTTATAACTAGTGTCACAGGAATGGTTCAAAACATAGTCAGTAAGGAGTGTCAGTCTTCTTGTACTTAAGTCGGCATTGTGCCTTTTGTATTTAATTCCGATGCATTTTCTGTGTTTCATCGTCAATAAGAAGGTCCAAGGGATACAGTATACCTTGAGTGAAGCATCGGAATCTATAACTAGTGTCACAGGAATGGTTCAACACATAGTCAGTAAGAATAGTCAGTCTTATTGTACTTAAGTCATCATTGTGCATTTTCTATCTAATTCTGATGCAATTTCTGTGTTTCATCGTCAATATGAAGGTCCAACCGATACAGTAAACCTGGAGTGAAGCATCGGAATCTATAACTAGTGTCACAGGAATGGTTCAAATCATAGACTGTAAGAAGAGTCAGACTTCTTTTACTTAAGACGGCAGTGTGCCTTTTGTATTTAATTCCGATGCAATTTCTGTGTTTCATCGTCAATAAGAAGGTCCAAGGGATACAGTAAACCTGGAGTGAAGCATCGGAGTCTATCACTAGTGTCACAGGACTGGTTGAAAAATAGACAGTAGGAAGAGTCAGTCTTCTTGAACTTAATTCGGCATTGTGCCTTTTGTATTTAATTCCGATGCAATTTCTGTGTTTCATCATCAATAAGAAGGTCAGAGGGATACAGTAAACCTGAAGTGAAGCATCGGAATCCATAACTAGTGTCACAGGAGTGGTTCAAAACATAGTCAGTAAGAAGAGTTAGTCTTCTTGTACTTAAGTCGGCGTTGTGCCTTTTGTATTTAATTCCGATGCAATTTCTGTCTATCATCGTCAATAAGAAGGTCCAAGGGATACAGTAAACCTGGAGTGAAGCATCGGAATCTGTAACTAGTGTCACAGGAATGGTTCAAATCATAGACAGTAAGAAGAGTCGGTCTTCGTGTACTTCAGTCGGCATTTTGCATTTTGTATTTAATTCCGATGGAATTTTTGTGTTTCATCATCAATGACAAGGTCCAAGGGATACAGTAAACCTGAAGTGAAGCATCGGGATCTATAACTAGTGGCACAGGTATCGTTCAAAACATAGTCAGTAAGAAGAGTCAGTCTTCTTGTACTTAAGTCGGCATAGTGCCTTTTCTATTTAATTCCGATGCAATTTCTGTGTTTCATCGTCAATAAGAAGGTCCAAGGGATACAGTAAACCTGGAGTGAAGCATCGGAATCTAAAAATAGTGTCAATGGTATGGTTCAAAACATAGACAGTAAGAAGAGTCAGTCTTCTTGTACTTAAGTCGGCATTGTGCCTTTTGTATTTAATTCCGATGCAATTTCTGTGTTTCATCGTCAATAAGAAGGTCAGAGGGATACAGTAAACCTGAAGTGAAGCATCGAAATCTATAGCTAGTGTCACAGGAATGGTTCAAAACATAGTCAGTAAGAAGAGTCAGTCTTCTTGTCCTTAAGTCGTCATTGTGCCTTTTGTATATAATTCCGATGCAATTTCTGTGTTTCATCGTCAATAAGAAGGTCCAAGGGATACTGTAAACCTGGAGTGAAGCATCGGAATCTGTAACTAGTGTCACAGTAATGGTTCAAATCATAGACAGTAAGAAGAGTCAGTCTTCTTGTACTTAATTCGGCATTGTGCCTTTAGTATTTAATTCCGATGCAATTTCTGTGTTTCATCGTCAATAAGAAGTTCCAAGGGATACAGTAAACATCAAGTGAAGCGTCGGAATCTATAACGGGTGTCACAGGAATGGTTCAAAACATAGTCAGTAGGAAGAGTTGGTCTTCTTGTACTTAAGTCGGCATTGTGACTTTTGTATTTAATTCCGATGCATTTTCTGTGTTTCATCGTCAATAAGAAGGTCCACGGGATACAGTATACCTGAAGTGAAGCATCGGAATTTATAACTGCTGTCACAGGAATGGTTCAAACATAGTCAGTAAGGAGAGTCAGTCTTCTTGTACTTAAGTCGGCATTGTGCCTTTTGTATTTAATTCCGATGCAATTTCTGTGTTTCATCGTCAATAAGAAGGACCAAGGGATACAGTAAACCTGGAGTGAAGCATCGGAATCTATAACTAGTGTCACAGGGATGGTTCAAAACATAGACAGTCAGAAGAGTCAGTCTTCTTGTACTTAAGGCGGCATTGTGCCTTTTCTATTTAATTCTGGAGCAATTTCTGTGTTTCATCGTCAATAAGAATGTCAGAGGGATACAGTAATCCTGAAGTGAAGCATCGGAATCGATAACTAGTGTCACAGGAATGGTTCAAAACATAGTCAGTAAGAAGAGTCAGTCTTGTTGTACTTAAGTCGGCATAGTGCCTTTTCTATTTAAATCCGATGCAATTTCGGGGTTTCATCGTCAATAAGAATGTCAGAGGGATACAATAAACCTGAAGCGAAGCATCGGAATCTATAACTAGTGTCACTGAAATGGTTCAAAACAAAGTCAGTAACAAGAGTTAGTCTTCTTAACCTTATTCCGGCATTGTGCCATTTGTATTTAATTCCGATGCAATTTCTGTGTTTCATCGTCAATAAGAAGGTCCAAGGGATACAGTAAACCTGGAGTGAAGCATCGGAATCTATAACAAGTGTCACAGGAATGTTTCAAATCATAGACAGTAAGAAGAGTCAGTCTTCCTGTACTTAATTCTGCTTTGTGCATTTTGTATTTAATTCCGATGCAATTTCTGTGTTTCAACGTCAATAAGAGGGTCCAAGCGATACAGTAAACCTGAAGTAAAGCATCGGAGTTTATAACTAGTGTCACAGGAATGTTTCAAAACATAGTCAGTAAGGAGTGTCAGTCTTCTTGTACTTAAGTCGGCATTGTGCCTTTTGTATTTAATTCCGATGCATTTTCTGTGTTTCATCGTCAATAAGAGGGACCAAGGGATACAGTAAACCTTTAGTGAAGCATCGGAATCTATAACTGGTGTCACAGGGATGGTTCAAAACATAGTCAGTAAGAAGAGTCAGTCTTCTTGTACTTAAGTCGGCATTGTGCCTTTGTATTTAATTCCGATGCAATTTCTGTGCTTCATCGTCAATACGAATGTCCAAGGGAAACAGAAATCCTGAAGTGAAGCATCGGAATCTATAACTAGTGTCACAGGAATGGTTCAAACATAGTCAGGAAGGTGTGTCAGTCTTCTTGTACTTAAATCGGCATTGTGCCTTTTCTATTTAATTCCGATGCAATTTCTGTGTTTCATCGTCAATAAGAAGGTCCAAGGGATATAGTAAACCTGGAGTGAAGCATCGGAATCTATAACTAGTGTCACAGGAATGGTTCAAAACATAGACAGTAAGAAGAGTCAGTCTTCTTGTACTTACGTCGACATTGTGTATATTCTATTTATTTCCGATGCTATTTCTGTGTTTCATCATCAATAAGAAGGTCAGAGGGATACAATAAACCTGAAGTGAAGCATCGGAATCTATAACTAGTGTCACAGGAATGGTTCAAAACAAAGTCAGTACGAAGAGTCAGTCTTCTTGACCTTAAGTCGGCATTGTGCCTTTTGTATTTAATTCCGATGCAATTTCTGTGTTTCATCGTCAATAAGAAGGTCCAAGGGATACAGTAAACCTGAAGTGAAGCTTCGGAATCTATAGCCAGTGTCACAGGAATGGTTCAAACATAGTCAGTTAGAAGAGTCAGTCTTCTTGTACTTAAGTCGGCATTGTGCCTTTTGTAATTAATTCCGATGCAATTTCTGTGTTTCATCGTCAATAAGAAGGTCCAAGGGATACAGTAAACCTGGAGTGAAGCATCGGAATCTATAACTAGTGTCACACGAATGGTTCAAAACTTAGTCAGTAAGAAGAGTTAGTCTTCTTGTACTTAAGTCGGCGTTGTGCCTTTTGTATTTAATTCCGATGCAATTTCTGTGTTTCATCATCAATAAGAAGGTCAGAGGGATACAGTAAACCTGAAGTGAAGCATCGGAATCCATAACTAGTGTCACAGGAATGGTTCAAAACATAGTCAGTAAGAAGAGTTAGTCTTCTTGTACTTAAGTCGGCGTTGTGCCTTTTGTATTTAATTCCGATGCAATTTCTGTGTTTCATCGTCAATAAGAAGGTCCGAGGGATACAGTAAACCTGGAGTGAAGCATCGGAATCTAAAAATAGTGTCAATTGTATGGTTCAAAACATAGACAGTAAGAAGAGTTTGTCTTCGTGTACTTCAGTCGGCATTTTGCCTTTTCTATTTAATTCCGATGCAATTTCTGTGTTTCATCGTCAATATGAAGGTCCAAGGGATACAGTAAACCTGGAGTGAAGCATCGGAATCTATAACTATTGTCACAGGAATGGTTCAAATCATAGACAGTAAGAAGAGTCAGACTTCTTTTACTCAAGTCGGCATTGTGCCTTTTGTATTTAATTCCGATGCTATTTCTGTGTTTCATCGTCAATAAGAAGGTCCAAGGGATACAGTAAACCTGGAGTGAAGCATCGGAGTCTATCACTAGTGTCACAGGACTGGTTCAAAAATAGACAGTAAGAAGAGTCAGTCTTCTTGAACTTAATTCGGCATTGTGCCTTTTGTATTTATTATCGATGCAATTTCTGTGTTTCATCATCAATAAGAAGGTCAGAGGGATACAGTAAACCTGAAGTGAAGCATCGGAATCCATAACTAGTGTCACAGGAATGGTTCAAAACATAGTCAGTAAGAAGAGTTAGTCTTCTTGTACTTAAGTCGGCGTTGTGCCTTTTGTATTTAATTCCGATGCAATTTCTGTGTTTCATCGTCAATAAGAAGGTCCGAGGGATACAGTAAACCTGGAGTGAAGCATCGGAATCTAAAAATAGTGTCAATTGTATGGTTCAAAACATAGACAGTAAGAAGAGTATGTCTTCGTGTACTTCAGTCGGCATTTTGCCTTTTCTATTTAATTCCGATGCAATTTCTGTGTTTCATCGTCAATATGAAGGTCCAAGGGATACAGTAAACCTGGAGTGAAGCATCGGAATCTATAAATAGTGTCAATGGTATGGTTCAAAACATAGACTGTAAGAAGAGTCAGTCTTCTTGTACTTAAGTCGGCATTGTGCCTTTTGTATTTAATTCCGATGCAATTTCTGTGTTTCATCGTCAATAAGAAGGTCAGAGGGATACAGTAAACCTGAAGTGAAGCATCAGAATCTATACCTAGTGTCACAGGAATGGTTCAAACATAGTCAGTAAGAAGAGTCAGTCTTCTTGTCCTTAAGTCGGCATTGTGCCTTTTGTACATAATTCCGATGCAATTTCTGTTTTTCATCGTCAACAAGAAGGTCCAAGGGATACAGTAAACCTGGAGTGAAGCATCGGAATCTGTAACTAGTGTCACAGTAATGGTTCAAAACATAGACAGTAAGAAGAGTCAGTCTTCTTGTACTTAAGTCGGCATTGTGCCTTTAGTATTTAATTCCGATGCAATTTCTGTGTTTCATCGTCAATAAGAAGTTCCAAGGGATACAGTAAACATCAAGTGAAGCGTCGGAATCTATTACGGGTGTCACAGGAATGGTTCAAAACATAGTCAGTGGGAAGAGTCGGTCTTCTTGTAGTTAAGTCGGCGTTGTGCCTTTTGTATTTAATTCCGATGCATTTTCTGTGTTTCATCGTCAATAAGAAGGTCCAAGGGATACAGTAAACCTGAAGTGAAGCATCGGAATTTATAACTAGTGTCACAGGAATGGTTCAAAACATAGTGAGTAAGGAGAGTCAGTCTTCTTGTACTTAAGTCGGCATTGTGCCTTTTGTATTTAATTCCGATGCAATTTCTGTGTTTCATCGTCAATAAGAAGGACCAAGGGATACAGTAAACCTGGAGTGAAGCATCGGAATCTATAACTAGTGTCACAGGGATGGTTCAAAACGTAGACAGTCAGAAGAGTCAGTCTTCTTGTACTTAAGGCGGCATTGTGCCTTTTCTATTTAATTCCGGAGCAATTTCTGTGTTTCATCGTCAATAAGAATGTCAGAGGGATACAGTAATCCTGATGTGAAGCATCGGAATCGATAACTAGTGTCACAGGAATGGTTCAAAACATAGTCAGTAAGAAGAGTCAGTCTTGTTGTACTTAAGTCGGCATTGTGCCTTTTCTATTTAAATCCGATGCAATTTCTGTGTTTCATCGTCAATACGAATGTCAGAGGGATACAATAAACCTGAAGCGAAGCATCGGAATCTACAACTAGTGTCACAGAAATGGTTCAAAACAAAGTCAGTAACAAGAGTCAGTCTTCTTGTCCTTAAGTCGGCATTGTGCCTTTTGTATTTAATTCCGATGCAATTTCTGTGTTTCATCGTCAATAAGAAGGTCCAAGGGATACAGTAAACCTGAAGTGAAGCATCGGAATATATAACTAGTGTCAATGGAATGGTTCAAAACATAGTCAGTAAGAAGAGTCAGTCTTCTTGTACTTACGTCGACATTGTGCCTATTCTATTTATTTCCGATGCAATTTCTGTGTTTCATCGTCAATAAGAAGGTCAGAGGGATACAATAAACCTGAAGTGAAGCATCGGAATCTATAACTAGTGTCACAGGAATGGTTCAAAGCATAGTCAGTAAGAAGAGTTGGTCTTCATGTACTTTAGTCGGCATTTTGCCTTTTCTATTTCATTCCGATGCAATTTCTGTGTTTCATCGTCAATACGAAGGTCCAAGGGATACAGTAAACCTGGAGTGAAGCATCGGAATCTATAAATAGTGTCAATGGTATGGTTCAAAACATAGACAGTAAGAAGAGTCAGTCTTCTTGTACTTAAGTCGGCATTGTGCCTTTTGTATTTAATTCCGATGCAATTTCTGTGTTTCATCGTCAATAAGAAGGTCAGAGGGATACAGTAAAACTGAAGTGAAGCATCAGAATCTATAGCTAGTGTCACAGGAATGGTTCAAAACATAGTCAGTAAGAAGAGTCAGTCTTCTTGTCCTTAAGTCGGCATTGTGCCTTTTGTATATAATTCCGATGCAATTTCTGTGTTTCATCGTCAATAAGAAGATCCAAGGGATACAGTAAACCTGGAGTGAAGCATCGGAATCTGTAACTAGTGTCACAGTAATGGTTCAAAACATAGACAGTAAGAAGAGTCAGTCTTCTTGTACTTAATTCGGCATTGTGCCTTTAGTATTTAATTCCGATGCAATTACTGTGTTTCATCGTCAATAAGAAGGTCCAAGGGATACAGTAAACATCAAGTGAAACGTCGCAATCTATTACGGGTGTCACAGGAATGGTTCAAAACATAGTCAGTGGGAAGAGTCGGTCTTGTTGTACTTAAGTCGGCGTTGTGCCTTTTGTATTTAATTCCGATGCATTTTCTGTGTTTCATCGTCAATATGAAGGTCCAAGGGATACAGTTAACCTGAAGTGAAGTATCGGAATTTATAACTATTGTCACAGGAATGGTTCAAAACATAGTCAGTAAGGAGAGTCAGTCTTCTTGTACTTAAGTCGGCATTGTGCCTTTTGTATTTAATTCCGATGCAATTTCTGTGTTTCATCGTAAATAAGAAGGACCAAGGGATACAGTAAACCTGGAGTGAAGCATTGGAATCTATAACTAGTGTCACAGGGATGGTTCAAAACGTAGACAGTCAGAAGAGTCAGTCTTCTTGTACTTAAGGCGGCATTGTGCCTTTTCTATTTAATTCCGGAGCAATTTCTGTGTTTCATCGTCAATAAGAATGTCAGAGAGATACAGTAATCCTGATGTGAAGCATCGGAATCGATAACTAGTGTCACAGGAATGGTTCAAAACATAGTCAGTAAGAAGAGTCAGTCTTGTTGTACTTAAGTCGGCATTGTGCCTTTTGTATTTAATTCCGATGCTATTTCTGTGTTTCATCGTCAATAAGAAGGTCCAAGGGATACAGTAAACCTGGAGTGAAGCATCGGAGTCTATCACTAGTGTCACAGGAATGGTTCAAAAATAGACAGTAAGAAGAGTCAGTCTTCTTGAACTTAATTCGGCATTGTGCCTTTTGTATTTAATTCCGATGCAATTTCTGTGTTTCATCATCAATAAGAAGGTCAGAGGGATACAGTAAACCTGAAGTGAAGCATCGGAATCCATAACTAGTGTCACAGGAATGGTTCAAAGCATAGTCAGTAAGAAGAGTTAGTCTTCTAGTACTTAAGTCGGCGTTGTGCCTTTTGTATTTAATTCCGATGCAATTTCTGTGTTTCATCGTCAATACGAAGGTCCAAGGGATACAGTAAACCTGGAGTGAAGCATCGGAATCTATAAATAGTGTCAATGGTATGGTTCAAAACATAGACAGTAAGAAGAGTCAGTCTTCTTGTACTTAAGTCGGCATTGTGCCTTTTGTATTTAATTCCGATGCAATTTCTGTGTTTCATCGTCAATAAGAAGGTCAGAGGGATACAGTAAACCTGAAGTGAAGCATCAGAATCTATAGCTAGTGTCACAGGAATGGTTCAAAACATAGTCAGTAAGAAGAGTCAGTCTTCTTGTCCTTAAGTCGGCATTGTCATTTTGTATATAATTCCGATGCAATTTCTGTGTTTCATCGTCAATAAGAAGATCCAAGGGATACAGTAAACCTGGAGTGAGCATCGGAATCTGTAACTAGTGTCACAGTAATGGTTCAAAACATAGACAGTAAGAAGAGTCAGTCTTCTTGTACTTAATTCGGCATTGTGCCTTTAGTATTTAATTCCGATGCAATTTCTGTGTTTCATCGTCAATAAGAAGTTCCAAGGGATACATTAAACATCAAGTGAAGCGTCGGAATCTATTACGGGTGTCACAGGAATGGTTCAAAACATAGTCAGTGGGAAGAGTCGGTCTTGTTGTACTTAAGTCGGCGTTGTGCCTTTTGTATTTGATTCCGATGCATTTTCTGTGTTTCATCGTCAATAAGAAGGTCCAAGGGATATAGTAAACCTGAAGTGACGTATCGGAATTTATAACTAGTGTCACAGGAATGGTTCAAAACATAGTCAGTAAGGAGAGTCAGTCTTCTTGTACTTAAGTCGGCATTGTGCCTTTTGTATTTAATTCCGATGCAATTTCTGTGTTTCATCGTCAATAAGAAGGACCAAGGGATACAGTAAACCTGGAGTGAAGCATTGGAATCTATAACTAGTGTCACAGGGATGGTTCAAAACATAGTCAGTAAGAAGAGTCAGTCTTGTTGTACTTAAGTCGGTATTGTGCATTTTCTATTTAATTCCGATGCAATTTCTGTGTTTCATCGTCAATAAGAAGGTCCAAGGTATACAGTAAACCTGGAGTGAAGCATCGGAATCTATAACTAGTGTCAATGGAATGGTTCAAAACATAGTCAGTAAGAAGAGTCAGTCTTCTTGTACTTAAGTAGGCATTGTGCCTTTTCTATTTAATTCCGATGCAATTTCTGTGTTTCATCGTCAATACGAAGGTCCAAGGGATATAGTAAACCTGGAGTGAAGCATCGGAATCTATAACTAGAGTCACAGGAATGGTTCGAAACATAGACAGTATGAAGAGTCAGTCTTCTCGTACTTACGTCGACATTGTGCCTATTCTATTTATTTCCGATGCAATTTCTGTGTTTCATCGTCAATAAGAAGGTCAGAGGGATACAATAAACCTGAAGTGAAGCATCGGAATCTATAACTAGTGTCACAGGAATGGTTCAAAACAAAGTCAGTAAGAAGAGTCAGTCTGTTTGTCCTTAAGTCGGCATTGTGCCTTTTGTATTTAATTCCGATGCAATTTCTGTGTTTCATCGTCAATAAGAAGGTCCAAGGGATACAGTAAACCTGGAGTGAAGCTTCGAAATCTATAACTAGTGTCACAGGAATGGTTCAAAACATAGACAGTAAGAAGAGTCGGTCTTCTTCTACTTACGTCGACATTGTGCCTTTTCTATTTCATTCCGATGCAATTTCTGTGTTTCATCGTCAATAAGAAGGTCAGAGGGATACAATAAACCTGTAGTGAAGCATCGGAATCTATAGCTAGTGTCACAGGAATGGTTCATAACATAGTCAGGAAGAAAAGTCAGTCTTCATGTCCTTAAGTCGGCATTGTGCCTTTTGTAACTAATTCCGATGCAATTTCTGTGTTTCATCGTCAATAAGAATGTCAGAGGGATACAGTAATCCTGAAGTGAAGCATCGGAATCGATAAGTAGTGTTACAGGAATGGTTCAAAACATAGACAGTAAGAAGAGTCACTCTTCTTGTACTTACGTCGACATTGTGCCTTTTCTATTTAATTCCGATGCAATTTCTGTGTTTCATCGTCAATAAGAAGGTCAGAGGGATACAATTAACCTGTAGTGAAGCATCGGAATCTATAGCTAGTGTCACAGGAATGGTTCAAAACATAGTCAGTAAGAAAAGTCAGTCTTCTTGTTCTTAAGTCGGCATTGTGCCTTTTGTATTTAATTCCGATGCAATTTCTGTGTTTCATCATCAATAAGAAGGTCAGAGGGATACAGTAAACCTGAAGTGAAGCATCGGAATCCATAACTAGTGTCACAGGAATGGTTCAAGGCATAGTCAGTAAGAAGAGTTAGTCTTCTTGTACTTAAGTCGGCGTTGTGCCTTTTGTATTTAATTCCGATGCAATTTCTGTGTTTCATCGTCAATACGAAGGTCCAAGGGATACAGTAAACCTGGAGTGAAGCATCGGAATCTATAAATAGTGTCAATGGTATGGTTCAAAACATAGACAGTAAGAAGAGTCAGTCTTCTTGTACTTAAGTCGGCATTGTGCCTTTTGTATTTAATTGCGATGCAATTTCTGTGTTTCATCGTCAATAAGAAGGTCAGAGGGATACAGTAAACCTGAAGTGAAGCATCAGAATCTATAGCTAGTGTCACAGGAATGGTTCAAAACATAGTCAGTAAGAAGAGTCAGTCTTCTTGTCCTTAAGTCGGCATTGTCCTTTTGTATATAATTCCGATGCAATTTCTGTGTTTCATCGTCAATAAGAAGATCCAAGGGATACAGTAAACCTGGAGTGAGCATCGGAATCTGTAACTAGTGTCACAGTAATGGTTCAAAACATAGACAGTAAAAAGAGTCAGTCTTCTTGTATTTAATTCGGCATTGTGCCTTTAGTATTTAATTCCGATGCAATTTCTGTGTTTCATCGTCAATAAGAAGTTCCAAGGGATACATTAAACATCAAGTGAAGCGTCGGAATCTATTACGGGTGTCACAGGAATGGTTCAAAACATAGTCAGTGGGAAGAGTCGGTCTTGTTGTACTTAAGTCGGCGTTGTGCCTTTTGTATTTAATTCCGATGCATTTTCTGTGTTTCATCGTCAATAAGAAGGTCCAAGGGATACAGTAAACCTGAAGTGAAGTATCGGAATTTATAACTAGTGTCACAGGAATGGTTCAAAACATAGTCAGTAAGGAGAGTCAGTCTTCTTGTACTTAAGTCGGCATTGTGCCTTTTGTATTTAATTCCGATGCAATTTCTGTGTTTCATCGTCAATAAGAAGGACCAAGGGATACAGTAAACCTGGAGTGAAGCATTGGAATCTATAACTAGTGTCACAGGGATGGTTCAAAACATAGTCAGTAAGAAGAGTCAGTCTTGTTGTACTTAAGTCGGTATTGTGCATTTTCTATTTAATTCCGAAGCAATTTCTGTGTTTCATCGTCAATAAGAAGGTCCAAGGGATATAGTAAACCTGGAGTGAAGCATCGGAATCTATAACTAGAGTCACAGGAATGGTTCGAAACATAGACAGTATGAAGAGTCAGTCTTCTCGTACTTACGTCGACATTGTGCCTATTCTATTTATTTCCGATGCAATTTCTGTGTTTCATCGTCAATAAGAAGGTCAGAGGGATACAATAAACCTGTAGTGAAGCATCGGAATCTATAGCTAGTGTCACAGGAATGGTTCAAAACATAGTCAGGAAGAAAAGTCAGTCTTCATGTCCTTAAGTCGGCATTGTGCCTTTTGTAACTAATTCCGATGCAATTTCTGTGTTTCATCGTCAATAAGAATGTCAGAGGGATACAGTAATCCTGAAGTGAAGCATCGGAATCGATAAGTAGTGTCACAGGAATGGTTCAAAACATAGACAGTAAGAAGAGTCACTCTTCTTGTACTTACGTCGACATTGTGCCTTTTCTATTTAATTCCGATGCAATTTCTGTGTTTCATCGTCAATAAGAAGGTCAGAGGGATACAATTAACCTGTAGTGAAGCATCGGAATCTATAGCTAGTGTCACAGGAATGGTTCAAAACATAGTCAGTAAGAAAAGTCAGTCTTCTTGTTCTTAAGTCGGCATTGTGCCTTTTGTATTTAATTCCGATGCAATTTCTGTGTTTCATCATCAATAAGAAGGTCAGAGGGATACAGTAAACCTGAAGTGAAGCATCGGAATCCATAACTAGTGTCACAGGAATGGTTCAAAACATAGTCAGTAGGAAGAGTTGGTCTTCTTGTACTGAAGTCGGCGTTGTGCCTTTTGTATTTAATTCCGATGCAATTTCTGTGTTTCTTCGTCAATAAGAGGGTCCAGGGGATACAGTAAACCTGGAGTGAAGCATCTGAATCTGTAACTAGTGTCACAGGAATAGTTCAAATCATGCACAGTAAGAAGAGTCGGTCTTCGTGTACTTCAGTCGGCATTTTGCCTTTTGTATTTAATTCCGATGCAATTTTTGTGTTTCATCGTCAATTAGAAGGTCCAAGGGATACAGTAAACCTGAAGTGAAGCATCGGAATCCATAACTAGTGTCACAGGAATAGTTCAAAACATAGTCAGTAAGAAGAGTTAGTCTTCTTGTGCTTAAGTCGGCGTTGTGCCATTTGTATTTAATTCCGATGCATTTTCTGTGTTTCATCGTCACTAAGAACGTCCACGGGATACAGTAAACATGGAGTGATGCATCGGAATCTGTAACTAGTGTCACAGTACTGGTTCAAAACATAGACAGTAAGAAGAGTCAGTCTTCTTGTACTTATTCCGGCATTGTGCCTTTTGAATTTAATTTCGATGCAATTTCTGTGTTTCATCGTCAATAAGAAGGTCCAAGGGATACAGTAAACCTGGAGTGAAGCATCGGAATCTATAACTAGTGTCACAGGAATGGTTCAAAACTAAGTCAGTAAGAAGAGTCAGTCCTCTTGTCCTTAAGACGGCATTGTGCCTTTTGTATTTAATTCCGATGCAATTTCTGCGTTTCATCGTCAATAACAAGGTCCAAGGGATACAGTAAACCTGAAGTGAAGCTTCGAAATCTATAACTAGTGTCACAGGAATGGTTCAAAACATAGTCAGTAAGAAAAGTCAGTCTTCATGTCCTTCAGTCGGCATTGTGCCTTTTGTAACTAATTCCGATGCAATTTCTGTGTTTCATCGTCAATAAGAATGTCAGAGGAATACAGTAATCCTGAAGTGAAGCATCGGAATCGATAACTAGTGTCACAGGAATGGTTCAAAACATAGACAGTAAGAAGAGTCAGTCTTCTTGTACTTACGTCGACATTGTGCCTTTTCTATTTAATTCCGATGCAATTTCTGTGTTTTATCGTCAATAAGAAGGTCAGAGGGATACAATAAACCTGAAGTGAAGCATCGGAATCTATAACTAGTGTCACAGGAATGGTTCAAAACAAAGTCAGTAAGAAGAGTCAGTCTTCTTGTACTTAAGGCGGCATTGTGCCTTTTCTATTTAATTCCGGAGCAATTTCTGTGTTTCATCGTCAATAAGAATGTCAGATGGATAGAGTAATCCTGAACTGAAGCATCGGAATCGATAACTAGTGTCACAGGAATGGTTCAAAACATAGTCAGTAAGAAGAGACAGTCTTGTTGTACTTAAGTCGGCATTGTGCCTTTTCCATTTAATTCCGATGCAATTTCTGTGTTTCATCGTCAATAAGAATGTCAGAGGGATACAATAAACCTGAAGCGAAGCATCGGAATCTATAACTAGAGTCACAGAAATGGTTCAAAACAAAGTCAGTAACAAAAGTCAGTCTTCTTGTCCTTAAGTCGGCATTGTGCCTTTTGTATTTAATTCCGATGCAATTTCTGTGTTTCATCGTCAATAAGAAGGTCCAAGCGATACAGTAAACCTGAAGTAAAGCATCGGAGTTTATAACTAGTGTCACAGGAATGGTTCAAAGCATAGTCAGTAAGGAGTGTCAGTCTTCTTGTACTTAAGTCGGAATTGTGCCTCTTGTATTTAATTCCGATGCAATTTCTGTGTTTCATCGTCAATAAGAAGGACCAAGGGATACAGTAAACCTATAGTGAAGCATCGGAATCTATAACTAGTGTCACAGGGATGGTTCAAAACATAGTCAGTAAGAAGAGTCAGTCTTCTTGTACTTAAGTCGGCATTGTGCATTTTCTATTTAATTCCGATGCAATTTCTGTGTTTCATCGTAAATAAGAAGGACCAAGGGATACAGTAAACCTGGAGTGAAGCATTGGAATCTATAACTAGTGTCACAGGGATGGTTCAAAACGTAGACAGTCAGAAGAGTCAGTCTTCTTGTACTTAAGTCGGCATTGTGCATTTTCTATTTAATTCCGGAGCAATTTCTGTGTTTCATCGTCAATAAGAATGTCAGAGGGATACAGTAATTCTGAAGTGAAGCATCGGAATCGATAACTAGTGTCACAGGAATGGTTCACAACATAGTCAGTAAGAAGAGTCAGTCTTGTTGTACTTAAGTCGGCATTGTGCCTTTTGTATTTAATTCCGATGCTATTTCTGTGTTTCATCGTCAATAAGAAGGTCCAAGGGATACAGTAAACCTGGAGTGATGCATCGGAGTCTATCACTAGTGTCACAGGACTGGTTCAAAAATAGACAGTAAGAAGAGTCAGTCTTCTTGAACTTAATTCGGCATTGTGCCTGTTGTATTTAATTCCGATGCAATTTCTGTGTTTCATCATCAATAAGAAGGTCAGAGGGATACAGTAAACCTGAAGTGAAGCATCGGAATCCATAACTAGTTTCACAGGAATGGTTCAAATCATAGTCAGTATGAAGAGTTAGTCTTCTTGTACTTAAGTCGGCGTTGTGCCTTTTGTATTTAATTCCGATGCAATTTCTGTGTTTCATCGTCAATAAGAAGGTCCGAGGGATACAGTAAACATGGAGTGAAGCATCGGAATCTGTACCTAGTGTCACAGGAATGGTTCATATCATAGACAGTAAGAAGAGTTGGTCTTCGTGTACTTTAGTCGGCCGTTTGCCTTTTCTATTTAATTCCGATGCAATTTCTGTGTTTCATCGTCAATACGAAGGTACAAGGGATACAGTAAACCTGGAGTGAAGCATCGGAATCTATAAAGGGTGTCAATGGTATGGTTCAAATCATAGCCAGTAAGAAGAGTCAGTCTTCTTGTACTTAAGTCGGCATTGTGCCTTTTGTATTTAATTCCGATGCAATTTCTGTGTTTCATCGTCAATAAGAAGGTCAGAGGGATACAGTAAACCTGAAGTGAAGCATCAGAATCTATAGCTAGTGTCACAGGAATGGTTCAAAACATAGTCAGTAAGAAGAGTCAGTCTTCTTGTCCTTAAGTCGGCATGGTGCCTTTTGTATATAATTCCGATGCAATTTCTGTGTTTCATCGTCAATAAGAAGATCCAAGGGATACAGTAAACCTGGAGTGAGCATCGGAATCTGTAACTAGTGTCACAGTAATCGTTCAAAACATAGAAAGGAAGAAGAGTCAGTCTTCTTGTACTTAATTCGGCATTGTGCCTTTAGTATTTAATTCCGATGCAATTTCTGTGTTTCATCGTCAATAAGAAGTTCCAAGGGATACAGTAAACATCAAGTGAAGCGTCGGAATCTATTACGGGTGTCACAGGAATGGTTCAAAACATAGTCAGTGGGAAGAGTCGGTCTTCTTGTACTTAAGTCGGCGTTGTGCCTTTTGTATTTAATTCCGATGCATTTTCTGTGTTTCATCGTCAATAAGAAGGTCCAAGGGATACAGTAAACCTGAAGTGAAGTATCGGAATTTATAACTAGTGTCACAGGAATGGTTCAAAACATAGTCAGTAAGGAGAGTCAGTCTTCTTGTACTTAAGTCGGCATTGTGCCTTTTGTATTTAATTCCGATGCAATTTCTGTGTTTCATCGTCAATAAGAAGGACCAAGGGATACAGTAAACCTGGAGTGAAGCATTGGAATCTATAACTAGTGTCACAGGGATGGTTCAAAACGTAGACAGTCAGAAGAGTCAGTCTTCTTGTACTTAAGTCGGCATTGTGCCCTTTGTATTTAATTTCGATGCAATTTCTGTGTTTCATCGTCAATAAGAAGGTCCAAGATATACAGTAAACCTGGAGTGAAGCATCGGAATCTATAACTAGTGTCACAGGAATGTTTCAAATCATAGACAGTAAGAAGAGTCAGTCTTCTTGTACTTAATTCTGCTTTGTGCATTTTGTATTTAATTCCGATGCAATTTCTTTGTTTCAACGTCAATAAGAAGGTCCAAGCGATACAGTAAACCTGAAGTAAAGCATCGTAGATTATAACTAGTGTCACAGGAATGGTTCAAAACATAGTCAGTAAGGAGTGTCAGTCTTCTTGTACTTAAGTCGGCATTGTGCCTTTTGTATTTAATTCCCATGCAATTTCTGTGTTTCATCGTCAATAAGAAGGACCAAGGGATACAGTAAACCGTTAGTGAAGCATCGGAATCTATAACTAGTGTCACAGGACTGGTTCAAAACATAGTCAGTAAGAAGAGTCAGTCTTCTTGTACTTAAGTCGGTATTGTGCATTTTCTATTTAATTCCGATGCAATTTCTGTGTTTCATCGTCAATAAGAAGGTCCAAGGTATACAGTAAACCTGGAGTGAAGCATCGGAATCTATAACTAGTGTCAATGGAATGGTTCAAAACATAGTAAGTAAGAAGAGTCAGTCTTCTTGTACTTAAGTAGGCATTGTGCCTTTTCTATTTAATTCCGATGCAATTTCGGTGTTTCATCGACAATAAGAAGGTCCGAGGGATATAGTAAACCTGGAGTGAAGCATCGGAATCTATAACTAGTGTCACAGGAATGGTTCGAAGCATAGACAGTTAGAAGAGTCAGTCTTCTCGTACTTACGTCGACATTGTGCCTATTCTATTTATTTCCGATGCAATTTCTGTGTTTCATCGTCAATAAGAAGGTCAGAGGGATACAATAAACCTGAAGTGAAGCATCGGAATCTATAACTAGTGTCACAGGAATGGTTCAAAACAAAGTCAGTAAGAAGAGTCAGTCTGTTTGTCCTTAAGTCGGCATTGTGCCTCTGTATTAAATTCCGATGCAATTTCTGTGTTTCATCGTCAATAAGAAGGTCCAAGGGATACAGTAAACCTGGAGTGAAGCTTCGAAATTTATAACTAGTGTCACAGGAATGGTTCAAAACATAGACAGTAAGAAGAGTCAGTCTTCTTGTACTTACGTCGACATTGTGCCTTTTCTATTTAATTCCGATGCAATTTCTGTGTTTCATCGTCAATAAGAAGGTCAGAGGGATACAATAAACCTGTAGTGAAGCATCGGAATCTATAGCTAGTGTCACAGGAATGGTTCAAAACATAGTCAGTAAGAAAAGTCAGTCTTCATGTCCTTAAGTCGGCATTGTGCCTTTTGTAACTAATTCCGATGCAATTTCTGTGTTTCGTCGTCAATAAGAATGTCAGAGGGATACTGTAATCCTGAAGTGAAGCATCGGAATCGATAACTAGTGTCACAGGAATGGTTCAAAACATAGACAGTAAGAAGAGTCAGTCTTCTTGTACTTACGTCGACATTGTGCCTTTTCTATTTAATTCCGATGCAATTTCTGTGTTTCATCGTCAATAAGAAGGTCAGAGGTATACAATAAACCTGTAGTGAAGCATCGGAATCTATAGCTAGTGTCACAGGAATGGTTCAAAACATAGTCAGTAAGAAAAGTCAGTCTTCATTTCCTTAAGTCGGCATTGTGCCTTTTGTATTTAATTCCGATGCAATTTCTGTGTTTCATCGTCAATAAGAGGGTCCAAGGGATACAGTAAACCTGGAGTGAAGCATCGGAATCTGTAACTAGTGTCACAGGAATAGTTCAAATCATGCACAGTAAGAAGAGTGGGTCTTCGTGTACTTCAGTCGGCATTTTGCCTTTTGTATTTAATTCCGATGCAATTTTTGTGTTTCATCGTCAATTAGAAGGTCCAAGGGATACAGTAAACCTGAAGTGAAGCATCGGAATCCATAACTAGTGGCACAGGAATGGTTCAAAACATAGTCAGTAAGAAGAGTTAGTCTTCTTGTACTTAAGTCGGCGTTGTGCCATTTGTATTTAATTCCGATGCATTTTCTGTGTTTCATCGTCACTAAGAACGTCCACGGGATACAGTAAACCTGGAGTGATGCATCGGAATCTGTAACTAGTGTCACAGTACTGGTTCAAAACATAGACAGTAAGAAGAGTCAGTCTTCTTGTACTTATTCCGGCATTGTGCCTTTTGAATTTAATTCCGATGCAATTTCTGTGTTTCATCGTCAATAAGAAGGTCCAAGGGATACATTAAACCTGGAGTGAAGCATCGGAATCTATAACTAGTGTCAATGGAATGGTTCAAAACATAGTCAGTAAGAAGAATGAGTCTTCTTGTACTTAAGTCGGCATTGTGCCTTTTGTATTTACTTCCGATGCAATTTCTGTGTTTCATCGTCAATAAGAAGGTCCAAGGGATACAGTAAACCTGAAGTGAAGCTTCGAAATCTATAGCTAGTGTCACAGGAATGGTTCAAACATAGTCAGTTAGAAGAGTCAGTCTTCTTGTACTTAAGTCGGCATTGTGCCTTTTGTAATTAATTCTGATGCAATTTCTGTGTTTCATCGTTTAATAAGAAGGTCCAAGGGATACAGTAAACCTGGAGTGACGCATCGGAATCTATAACTAGTGTCACAGGAATGGTTCAAAACTAAGTCAGTAAGAAGAGTCAGTCCTCTTGTCCTTAAGACGGCATTGTGCCTTTTGTATTTAATTCCGACGCAATTTCTGTGTTTCATCGTCAATACGAAGGTCCAAGGGATATAGTAAACCTGGAGTGAAGCATCGGAATCTATAACTAGTGTCACAGGAATGGTTCAAAACAAAGTCAGTAAGAAGAGTCAGTCTTCTTGTCCTTAAGTCGGCATTGTGCCTTTTGTATTTACTTCCGATGCAATTTCTGTGTTTCATCGTCAATAAGAAGGTCCAAGGGATACAGTAAACCTGAAGAGAAGCTTCGAAATCTATAGCTAGTGTCACAGGAATGGTTCAAACATAGTCAGTTAGAAGAGTCAGTCTTCTTGTACTTAAGTCGGCATTGTGCCTTTTGTAATTAATTCTGATGCAATTTCTGTGTTTCATCGTTTAATAAGAAGGTCCAAGGGATACAGTAAACCTGGAGTGACGCATCGGAATTTATAACTAGTGTCACAGGAATGGTTCAAAACTAAGTCAGTAAGAAGAGTCAGTCCTCTTGCCCTTAAGACGGCATTGTGCCTTTTGTATTTAATTCCGATGCTATTTCTGTGTTTCATCGTCAATAAGAATGTCCAAGGGATATAGTAAACCTGGAGTGAAGCATCGGAATCTATAACTAGTGTCACAGGAATGGTTCAAAACATAGACAGTAAGAAGAGTCAGTCTTCTTGTACTTACGTCGACATTGTGCCTTTTCTATTCAATTCCGATGCAATTTCTGTGTTTCATCGTCAATAAGAAGGTCAGAAGGATACAATAAACCTGTAGTGAAGCATCGGAATCTATAGCTAGTGTCACAGGAATGGTTCAAAACATAGTCAGTAAGCAAAGTCAGTCTTCTTGTTCTTAAGTCGGCATTGTGCCTTTTGTATTTAATTCCGATGCAATTTCTGTGTTTCATCATCAATAAGAAGGTCAGAGGGATACAGTAAACCTGAAGTGAAGCATCGGAATCCATAACTAGTGTCACAGGAATGGTTCAAAACATAGTCAGTAGGAAGAGTTAGTCTTCTTGTACTGAAGTCGGCGTTGTGCCTTTTGTATTTAATTCCGATGCAATGTCTGTGTTTCATCGTCAATAAGAGGGTCCAAGGGATACAATAAACCTGGAGTGAAGCATCGGAATCTGTAACTAGTGTCACAGGAATAGTTCAAATCATGCACAGTAAGAAGAGTCGGTCTTCGTGTACTTCAGTCGGCATTTTGCCTTTTGTTTTTAATTCCGATGCAATTTTTGTGTTTCATCGTCAATTAGAAGGTCCAAGGGATACAGTAAACCTGAAGTGAAGCATCGGAATCCATAACTAGTGTCACAGGAATGGTTCAAATCATAGTCAGTAAGAAGATTTAGTCTTCTTGTACTTAAGTCGGCGTTGTGCCATTTGTATTTAATTCCGATGCATTTTCTGTGTTTCATCGTCACTAAGGACGTCCACGGGATGCAGTAAACCTGGAGTGATGCAGCGGAATCTGTAACTAGTGTCACAGTACTGGTTCAAAACATAGACAGTAAGAAGAGTCAGTCTTCTTGTACTTAATTCGGCATTGTGCCTTTAGTATTTAATTCCGATGCAATTACTGTGTTTCATCGTCAATAAGAAGTTCCAAGGGATACAGTAAACATCAAGTGAAACGTCGGAATCTATTACGGGTGTCACAGGAATGGTTCAAAGCATAGTCAGTGGGAAGAGTCGGTCTTGTTGTACTTAAGTCGGCGTTGTGCCTTTTGTATATAATTCCGATGCATTTTCTGTGTTTCATCGTCAATACGAAGGTCCAAGGGATACAGTAAACCTGAAGTGAAGTATCGGAATTTATAACTAGTGTCACAGGAATGGTTCAAAACATAGTCAGTAAGGAGAGTCAGTCTTCTTGTACTTAAGTCGGCATTGTGCCTTTTGTATTTAATTCCGATGCAATTTCTGTGTTTCATCGTCAATAAGAAGGTCCAAGGGATACAGTAAACCTGGAGTGAAGCTTCGAAATCTATAACTAGTGTCACAGGAATAGTTCAAATCATGCACAGTAAGAAGAGTCGGTCTTCGTGTACTTCAGCCGGCATTTTGCCTTTTGTATATAATTCCGATGCAATTTTTGTGTTTCATCGTCAATTAGAAGGTCCAAGGGATACAGTAAACCTGAAGTGAAGCATCGGAATCCATAACTAGTGTCACAGGAATGGTTCAAAGCATAGTCAGTAAGAAGAGTGAGTCCTCTTGTACTTAAGTCGGCATTGTGCCTTTTCTATTTAAATCCGACGCAATTTCTGTGTTTCATCGTCAATACGAAGGTCCAAGGGATATAGTAATCCTGGAGTGAAGCATCGGAATCTATAACTAGTGTCACAGGAATGGTTCAAAACAAAGTCAGTAAGAAGAGTCACTGTTCTTGTCCTTAAGTCGGCATTGTGCCTTTTGTATTTACTTCCGATGCAATTTCTGTGTTTCATCGTCAATAAGAAGGTCCACGGGATACAGTAAACCTGAAGTGAAGCTTCGAAATCTATAGCTAGTGTCACAGGAATGGTTCAAACATAGTCAGTTAGAAGAGTCAGTCTTCTTGTACTTAAGTCGGCATTGTGCCTTTTGTAATTAATTCTGATGCAATTTCTGTGTTTCTTCGTTTAATAAGAAGGTCCAAGGGATACAGTAAACCTGGAGTGACGCATCGGAATCTATAACTAGTGTCACAGGAATGGTTCAAAACTAAGTCAGTAAAAAGAGTCTGTCCTCTTGTCCTTAAGACGGCATTGTGCCTTTTGTATTTAATTCCGATGCTATTTCTGTGTTTCATCGTCAATAAGAATGTCCAAGGGATATAGTAAGCCTGGAGTGAAGCATCGGAATCTATAACTAGTGTCACAGGAATGGTTCAAAACATAGACAGTAAGAAGAGTCAGTCTTCTTGTACTTAAGTCGGCATTGTGCCTTTTGTATTTAATTCCGATGCAATTTCTGTGTTTCATCATCAATAAGAAGGTCAGAGGGATACAGTAAACCTGAAGTGAAGCATCGGAATCCATAACTAGTGTCACAGGAATGGTTCAAAACATAGTCAGTAGGAAGAGTTAGTCTACTTGTACTGAAGTCGGCGTTGTGCATTTTGTATTTAATTCCGATGCAATTTCTGTGTTTCATCGTCAATAAGAGGGTCCAAGGGTTACAGTAAACCTGGAGTGAAGCATCGGAATCTGTAAGTAGTGTCACAGGAATAGTTCAAATCATGCACAGTAAGAAGAGTCGGTCTTCGTGTACTTAAGTCGCCATTTTGCCTTTTGTATTTAATTCCGATGCAATTTTTGTGTTTCATCGTCAATTAGAAGGTCCAAGGGATACAGTAAACCTGAAGTGAAGCATCGGAATCCATAATTAGTGTCACAGGAATGGTTCAAAACATAGTCAGTAAGAAGAGTTAGTCTTCTTGTACTTAAGTCGGCGTTGTGCCATTTGTATTTAATTCCGATGCATTTTCTGTGTTTCATCGTCACTAAGAACGTCCACGGGATACAGTGAACCTGGAGTGATGCATCGGAATCTGTAACTAGTGTCACAGTACTGGTTCAAAACATAGACAGTAAGAAGAGTCAGTCTTCTTGTACTTAATTCGGCATTGTGCCTTTTGAATTTAATTCCGATGCAATTTCTGTGTTTCATCGTCAATAAGAAGGTCCAAGGGATACTGTAAACATCAAGTGAAGCGTCGGAATCTATAAAGGGTGTCACAGGAATGGTTCAAAGCATAGTCTGTAGGAAGAGTCGCTCTTCTTGTACTTAAGTCGGCATTGTGCCTTTTGTATTTAATTCCGATGCATTTTCTGTGTTTCATCGTCAATAAGAAGGTCCAAGGGATACCGTAAACCTGAAGTGAAGCATCGGAATTTATAACTAGTGTCACAGGAATGGTTCAAAACATAGTCAGTAAGGAGAGTCAGTCTTCTTGTACTTAAGTTGGCTTTGTGCCTTTTGTATTTAATTCCGTTGCAATTTCTGTGTTTCATCGTCAATAAGAAGGACCAAGGGATACAGTAGACCTGGAGTGAAGCATCGGAATCTATAACTAGTGTCACAGGAATGGTACAAAGCAAAGTCAGTAAGAAGAGTCAGTCTTCTTGTCCTTAAGTCGGCATTGTGCCGTTTGTAATTAATTCCGATGCAATATCTGTGTTTCGTCGTCAATAAGAAGGTCCAAGGTATAGACTAAACCTGAGGTGAAGCATCGTAATCTATAGCTAGTGTCACAGGAATGGTTCAAAACATAGTCAGTATGAAGAGTCAGTCTTCTTGTCCTTAAGTCGGCATTGTGCCTTTTGTATTTAATTCCGATGCAATTTCTGTGTTTCATTGTCAATAAGAAATTCCATGGGATACAGTAAACCTGGAGTGAAGCAACGGAATCTGTAACTAGTGTCATAGGAATGGTTCAAATCATAGACAGTAAGAAGAGTCAGTCTTCTTGTACTTAATTCTGCATTGTGCCTTTTGTATTTAATTCCGATGCATTTTCTGTGTTTCATCGTCAATAAGAAGGTCCAAGGGATACAGTAAACCTGAAGTGAAGCATCGGAATTTATAACTAGTGTCACAGGAATGGTTCAAACATAGTCAGTAAGGAGAGTCAGACTTCTTGTACTTAAGTCGGCATTGTGCCTTTTCTATTTAATTCCGATGCAATTTCTGTGTTTCATCGTCAATAAGAAGGACCAAGGGATACAGTAAACCTGGAGTGAAGCATGGGAATCTATAACTAGTGTCGCAGGGATGGTTCAGAACATTGACCGTAAGAAGAGTCGGTCTTCTTGTACTTAAGTCGGCATTGTGCCTTTTCTATTTATATTCCGATGCAATTTCTGTGTTTCATCGTCAATAAGAAGGTCCCAGGGATACAGCAAACCTGGAGTGTAGCACCGGAATCTATAACTAGTGTCACAGGAATGGTTCAAAACATAGACAGTAAGAAGAGTCAGTCTTCGTGTACTTAAGTCGGCATTTTTCCTTTTGTATTTAATTCCAATGCAATTTCTGTGTTTCATCGTCAATAACAAGGTCCAAGGGATACAGTAAACCTGGAGTGAAGCATCGGAATCTATAAGTAGTGTCAATGGAATGGTTCAAAGCATAGACAGTAAGAAGAGTCAGTGTTCTTGTACTTAAGTCGGCATTGTGCCTTTTGTATTTAATTCCGATGCTATTTCTGTGTTTCTTAGTCAATAAGAAGGTCAGAGTGGTTCAGTAAACCTGAAGTGAATAATCGGAATCTATAGCAAGTGTCACAGGAATGGTTCAAAACATAGTCAGTATGAAGAGTCAGTCTTCTTGTCCTTAAGTCGGCATTGTGCCTTTTGTATTTAATTCCGATGCAATTTCTGTGTTTCATCGTCAATAAGAAGGACCAAGGGATACAGTAAACCTGGAGTGAAGCATCAGAATCTATAACTAGTGTCACAGCAATGGTTCAAACATAGTCAGTAAGAAGAGTCAGTCTTCTTGTACTTAGGTCGGCATTGTGCCATTTGTATTTAATTCCGATGCAATTTTTGTTTCATCGTCAATAAGAAGGACCAAGGGATACAGTAAACCTAGAGTGAAGCATCGGAATCTATAACTAGTGACACACGGATGGTTCAAAGCATAGACAGTAAGAAGAGTCAGTCTTCTTGTACTTAAGTCGGCATTGTGCCTTTGTATTTAATTCCGATGCAATGTCTGTGTTTCATCGTCAATAAAAATGTCCAAGGGAAACAGAAATCCTTAAGTGAAGCATCGGAATCTATAACTAGTGTCACAGGAATGGTTCAAACATAGTCAGGAAGGTGTGTCCGTCTTCTTGTACTTAAATCGGCATTGTGCCTTTTCTATTTAATTCCGATGCAATTTCTGTGTTTCATCGTCACTAAGAAGGTCCAAGGGATATAGTAAACCTGGAGAGAAGCATCGGAATCTATAACTAGTGTCACAGGAATGGTTCAAAACATAGACAGTAAGAAGAGTCAGTCTTCTTGTACTTACGTCGACATTGTGCCTATTCTATTTATTTCCGATGCAATTTCTGTGTTTCATCGTCAATAAGAAGGTCAGAGGGATACAATAAACCTGAAGTGAAGCATCGGATTCTATAACTAGTGTCACAGGAATGGTTCAAACAAAGTCAGTAAAAAGAGTCAGTCTTCTTGTCCTTAAGTCGGCATTGTGCCTTTTGTATTGAATTCCGATGCAATTTCTGTGTTTCATCGTCAATAAGAAGGTCCAAGGGATACAGTAAACCTGAAGTGAAGCTTCGGAATCTATAGCCAGTGTCATAGGAATGGTTCAAACATAGTCAGTTAGAAGAGTCAGTCTTCTTGTACTTAAGTCGGCATTGTGCCTTTTGTAATTAATTCCGATGCAATTTCTGTGTTTCATCGTTTAATAAGAAGGTCCAAGGGATACAGTAAACCTGGAGTGACGCATCGGAATCTATAACTAGTGTCACAGGAATGGTTCAAAACTAAGTCAGTAAGAAGAGTCAGTCCTCTTGTCCTTAAGACGGCATTGTGCCTTTTGTATTTAATTCCGATGCAATTTCTGTGGTTCATCGTCAATAAGAATGTCCAAGAGATATAGTAAACCTGGAGTGAAGCATCGGAATCTATAACTAGTGTCACAGGAATGGTTCAAAACATAGACAGTAAGAAGAGTCAGTCTTCTTGTCCTTAAGTCGGCATTGTGCGTTTTGTATTTAATTCCGATGCAATTTCTGTGTTTCATCGTCAATAAGAAGGTCCAAGAGATACAGTAAACCTGAAGTGAAGCTTCGGTATCTATAGCCAGTGTCACAGGAATGGTTGAAACATAGTCAGTTAGAAGAGTCAGTCTTCTTGTACTTAAGTCGGCATTGTGCCTTTTATAATTAATTCCGATGCAATTTCTGTGTTTCATCGTTTAATAAGAAGGTTCAAGCGATACAGTAAACCTGGAGTGACGCATCGGAATCTATAACTAGTGTCACAGGAATGGTTCAAAACTAAGTCAGTAAGAAGAGTCAGTCCTCTTGTCCTTAAGACGGCATTGTGCCTTTTGTATTTAATTCCGATGCAATTTCTGTGTTTCATCGTCAATAAGAATGTCCAAGGGATATAGTAAACCTAGAGTGAAGCATCGGAATCTATAACTAGTGTCACAGGAATGGTTCAAAACATATACAGTAAGAAGAGTCAGTCTTCTTGTACTTACGTCGACATTGTGCCTTTTCTATTTAATTCCGATGCAATTTCTGTGTTTCATCGTCAATAAGAAGGTCAGAGGGATACAATAAACCTGTGGTGAAGCATCGGAATCTACAGCTGGTGTCACAGGAATGGTTCAAAGCATAGTCAGTAAGAAGAGCCAGTCTTCTTGTCCTTAAGTCGGCATTGTGCCTTTTGTAATTAATTCCGATGTAATTTCTGTGTTTCATCGTCAATAAGAAGGTCCAAGGGATACAGTAAACCTGGAGTGAAGCATCGGAATCTATAACTAGTGTCACACGAATGGTTCAAAACTTAGTCAGTAAGAGTAGTCATTCTTATTGTACTTAAGTCATCATTGTGCATTTTCTATTTAATTCTGATGCAATTACTGTGTTTCATCGTCAATATGAAAGTCCAACCGATACAGTAAACCTGGAGTGAAGCATCGGAATCTATAACTATTGTCACAGGAATGGTTCAAATCATAGACAGCAAGAAGAGTCAGACTTCTTTTACTTATGTCGGCATTGTGCCTTTTGTATTTAATTCCGATGCTATTTCTGTGTTTCATCGTCAATAAGAAGGTAGAAGGGATACAGTAAACCTGGAGTGAAGCATCGGAGTCTATCACTAGTGTCACAGGACAGGTTCAAAAATAGACAGTAAGAAGAGTCAGTCTTCTTGAACTTAATTCGGCATTGTGCCTTTTGTATTTAATTCCGATGCAATTTCTGTGTTTCATCATCAATAAGAAGGTCAGAGGGATACAGTAAACCTGAAGTGAAGCATCGGAATCCATAACTAGTGCCACAGGAATGGTTCAAAACATAGTCAGTAAGAAGAGTTAGTCTTCTTGTACTTAAGTCAGCGTTGTGCCTTTTGTATTTAATTCCGATGCAATTTCTGTGTTTCATCGTCAATAAGAAGGTCCGAGGGATACAGTAAACATGGAGTGAAGCATCGGAATCTGTAACTAGTGTCACAGGAATGGTTCAAATCATAGACAGTAAGAAGAGTTGGTCTTCGTGTCCTTCAGTCAGCATTTTGCCTCTTCTATTTAATACCGATGCAATTTCTGTGTTTCATCGTCAATATGAAGGTCCAAGGGATACAGTAAACTTGGAGTGAAGCATCGAAATCTATAAATAGTGTCAATGGTATGGTTCAAAACATAGACAGTAAGAAGAGTCAGTCTTCTTGTACTTAAGTCGGCATTGTGCCTTTTGTATTTAATTCCGATGCAATTTCTGTGTTTCATCGTCAATAAGAAGGTCAGAGGGATACAGTAAACCTGAAGTGAAGCATCAGAATCTATAGCTAGTGTCACAGGAATGGTTCAAAACATAGTCAGTAAGAAGAGTCAGTCTTCTTGTCCTTAAGTTGGCATTGTGCCTTTTGTATATAATTCCGATGCAATTTGTGCGTTTCATCGTCAATAAGAAGGTCCAAGGGATACAGTAAACCTGGAGTGAAGCATCGGAATCTGTAACTAGTGTCACAGTAATGGTTCAAAACATAGACAGTAAGAAGAGTCAGTCTTCTTGTACTTAATTCGGCATTGTGCCTTTAGTATTTAATTCCGATGCAATTTCTGTGTTTCATCGTCAATAAGAAGGTCAGAGGGATACAATAAACCTGTAGTGAAGCATCGGAATCTACATCTAGTGTCACAGGAATGGTTCAAAACATAGTCAGGAAGAAGAGTCAGTCTTCTTGTCCTTAAGTCGGCATTGTGCCTTTTGTAACTAATTCCGATGCAATTTCTGTGTTTCATCGTCAATAATAAGGTCCAAGGGATACAGTAAACCTGGAGTGAAGCATCGGAATCTATAACTAGTGTCACAGGGATGGTCCAAAACGTAGACAGTCAGAAGAGTCAGTCTTCTTGTACTTAAGGCGGCATTGTGCCTTTTCTATTTAATTCCGGAGCAATTTCTGTGTTTCATCGTCAATAAGAATGTCAGAGGGATACAGTAAACCTGAAGTGAAGCATCGGAATCGATAACTAGTGTCACAGGAATGGTTCAAAACATAGTCAGTAAGAAGAGTCAGTCTTGTTGTACTTAAGTCGGCATTGTCCCTTTTCTATTAAATTCCGATGCATTTTCTGTGTTTCATCGTCAATAAGAAGGTCCAAGGGATACAGTAAACCTGAAGTGAAGTATCGGAATTTATAACTAGTGTCACAGGAATGGTTCAAAACATAGTCAGTAAGGAGAGTCAGTCTTCTTGTACTTAAGTCGGCATTGTGAGCTTTGTATTTAATTTCGATGCAATTTCTGTGTTTCATCGTCAATAAGAAGTTCCAAGGGATACAGTAAACATCAAGTGAAGCGTCGGAATCTATTACGGGAGTCACAGGAATGGTTCAAAACATAGTCAGTGGGAAGAGTCGGTCTTGTTGTACTTAAGTGGGCGTTGTGCCTTTTGTATTTAATTCCGATGCATTTTCTGTGTTTCATCGTCAATAAGAAGGTCAGAGGGATACAGTAAACCTGAAGTGAAGTATCGGAATTTATAACTAGTGTCACAGGAATGGTTCAAAACATAGTCAGTAAGGAGAGTCAGTCTTCTTGTACTTAAGTCGGCATTGTGCCTTTTGTATTTAATTCCGATGCAATTTCTGTGTTTCATCGTCAATAAGAAGGACCAAGGGATACAGTAAACCTGGAGTGAAGCATTGGAATCTATAACTAGTGTCACAGGGATGGTCCAAAACGTAGACAGTCAGAAGAGTCAGTCTTCTTGTACTTAAGGCGGCATTGTGCCTTTTCTATTTAATTCCGGAGCAATTTCTGTGTTTCATCGTCAATAAGAATGTCAGAGGGATACAGTAAACCTGAAGTGAAGCATCGGAATCGATAACTAGTGTCACAGGAATGGTTCAAAACATAGTCAGTAAGAAGAGTCAGTCTTGTTGTACTTAAGTCGGCATTGTCCCTTTTCTATTAAATTCCGATGCATTTTCTGTGTTTCATCGTCAATAAGAAGGTCCAAGGGATACAGTAAACCTGAAGTGAAGTATCGGAATTTATAACTAGTGTCACAGGAATGGTTCAAAACATAGTCAGTAAGGAGAGTCAGTCTTCTTGTACTTAAGTCGGCATTGTGAGCTTTGTATTTAATTTCGATGCAATTTCTGTGTTTCATCGTCAATAAGAAGGTCCAAGATATACAGTAAACCTGGATGAAGCATCGGAATCTATAACTAGTGTCACAGGAATGTTTCAAATCATAGACAGTAAGAAGAGTCAGTCTTCTTGTACTTAATTCTGCTTTGTGCATTTTGTATTTAATTCCGATGCAATTTCTGTGTTTCAACGTCAATAAGAAGGTCCAAGCGATACAGTAAACCTGAAGTAAAGCATCGGAGTTTATAACTAGTGTCACAGGAATGGTTCAAAACATAGTCAGTAAGGAGTGTCAGTCTTCTTGTGCTTAAGTCGGCATTGGGCCTTTTGTATTTAATCCCATGCAATTTCTGTGTTTCATCGTCAATAAGAAGGACCAAGGGATACAGTAAACCTTTAGTGAAGCATCGGAATCTAAAACTAGTGTCACAGGACTGGTTCAAAACATAGTCAGTAAGAAGAGTCAGTCTTCTTGTACTTAAGGCGGCATTGTGCCTTTTCTATTTAATTCCGGAGCAATTTCTGTGTTTCATAAACAATAAGAATGTCAGAGGGATACAGTAATCCTGAAGTGAAGCATCGGAATCGGTAACTAGTGTCACAGGAATGGTTCAAAACATAGTCAGTAAGAAGAGACAGTCTTGTTGTACTTAAGTCGGCATTGTGCCTTTTGTATTTAATTCCGATGCAATTTCTGTGTTTCATCGTCAATAAGAATGTCAGAGGGATACAATAAACCTGAAGCGAAGCATCGGAATCTATAACTAGAGTCACAGAAATGGTTCAAAACAAAGTCAGTAACAAGAGTCAGTCTTCTTGTCCTTAAGTCGGCATTGTGCCTTCTGTATTTAATTCCCATGCAATTTCTGTGTTTCATCGTCAATAAGAAGGTCCAAGCGATACAGTAAACCTGAAGTAAAGCATCGGAGTTTATAACTAGTGTCACAGGAATGGTTCAAAGCATAGTCAGTAAGGAGTGTCAGTCTTCTTGTACTTAAGTCGGAATTGTGCCTCTTGTATTTAATTCCGATGCAATTTCTGTGATTCATCGTCAATAAGATGGACCAAGGGATACAGTAAACCTATAGTGAAGCATCGGAATCTATAACTAGTGTTACAGGGATGGTGCAAAACATAGTCAGTAAGAAGAGTCAGTCTTCTAGTACTTAAGTCGGCATTGTGCATTTTCTATTTAATTCCGATGCAATTTCTGTGTTTCATCGTCAATAAGAAGGTCCAAGGGATACAGTAAACCTGGAGTGAAGCATCGGAATCTATAACTAGTGTCAATGGAATGGTTCAAAACATAGTCAGTAAGAAGAGTGAGTCTTCTTGTACTTAAGTCGGCATTGTGCCTTTTCTATTTAATTCCGACGCAATTTCTGTGTTTCATCGTCAATAAGAAGGTCCAAGGGATATAGTAAACCTGGAGTGAAGCATCGGAATCTATAACTAGTGTCACAGGAATGGTTCAAAACAAAGTCAGTAAGAAGAGTCAGTCCTCTTGTCCTTAAGTCAGCATTGTGCCTTTTGTATTTACTTCCGATGCAATTTCTGTGTTTCATCGTCAATAAGAAGGTCCAAGGGATACAGTAAACCTGAAGTGAAGCTTCGAAATCTATAGCTAGTGTCACAGGAATGGTTCAAACATTGTCAGTTAAAAGAGTCAGTCTTCTTGTACTTAAGTCGGCATTGTGCCTTTTGTAATTAATTCTGATGCAATTTCTGTGTTTCATCGTTTAATAAGAAGGTCCAAGGGATACAGTAAACCTGGAGTGACGCATCGGAATCTATAACTAGTGTCACAGGAATGGTTCAAAACTAAGTCAGTAAGAAGAGTCAGTCCTCTTGTCCTTAAGACGGCATTGTGCCTTTTGTATTTAATTCCGATGCTATTTCTGTGTTTCATCGTCAATAAGAATGTCCAAGGGATATAGTAAACCTGGAGTGAAGCATCGGAATCTATAACTAGTGTCACAGGAATGGTTCAAAATATAGACAGTAAGAAGAGTCAGTCTTCATGTACTTACGTCGACATTGTGGCTTTTCTATTTAATTCCGATGCAATTTCTGTGTTTCATCGTCAATAAGAAGGTCAGAGGGATACAATAAACCTGTAGTGAAGCAGCGGAATCTATAGCTAGTGTCACAGGCATGGTTCAAAACATAGTCAGTAAGAAAAGTCAGTCTTCTTGTTCTTAAGTCGGCATTGTGCCTTGTGTATTTAATTCCGATGCAATTTCTGTGTTTCATCATCAATAAGAAGGTCAGAGGGATACAGTAAACCTGAAGTGAAGCATCGGAATCCATAACTAGTGTCACGGGAATGGTTCAATACATAGTCAGTTGGAAGAGTTAGTCTTCTTGTACTGAAGTCGGCGTTGTGCATTTTGTATTTAATTCCGATGCAGTTTCTGTGTTTCATCGTCAATAAGAGGGTCCAAGGGATACAGTAAACCTGGAGTGAAGCATCGGAATCTGTAACTAGTGTCACAGGAATAGTTCAAATCATGCACAGTAAGAAGAGTCGGTCTTCGTGTACTTCAGTCGGCATTTTGCCTTTTGTATTTAATTCCGATGCAATTTTTGTGTTTCATCTTCAATTAGAAGGTCCAAGGGATACAGTAAACTTGGAGTGAAGCATCGGAATCTATAACTAGTGTCACAGGAATGGTACAAAGCAAAGTCAGTAAGAAGAGTCTGTCTTCTTGTCCTTAAGTCGGCATTGTGCCGTTTGTAATTTATTCCGATGCAATATCTGTGTTTCGTCGTCAATAAGAAGGTCCAAGGTATAAACTAAACCTGAGGTGAAGCATCGTAATCTATAGCTAGTGTCACAGGAATGGTTCAAAGCATAGTCAGTATGAAGAGTCAGTCTTCTTGTCCTTAAGTCGGCATTGTGCCTTTTGTATTTAATTCCGATGCCATTTCTGTGTTTCATCGTCAGTAAGAAGTTCCAAGGGATACAGTAAGCCTGGAGTGAAGCAACGGAATCTGTAACTAGTGTCATAGGAATGGATCAAATCATAGACAGTAAGAAGAGTCAGTCCTCTTGTACTTAATTCTGCATTCTGCCTTTTGTATTTAATTCCGATGCATTTTCTGTGTTTCATCGTCAATAAGAAGGTCCAAGGGATACAGTAAACCTGAAGTGAAGCATCAGAATTTATAACTAGTGTCACAGGAATGGTTCAAACATAGTCAGTAAGGAGAGTCAGACTTCTTGTACTTAAGTCGGCATTGTGCCTTTTCTATTTAATTCCGATGCAATTTCTGTGTTTCATCGTCAATAAGAAGGACCAAGGGATACAGTAAACCTGGAGTGAAGCATGGGAATCTATAACTAGTGTCGCAGGGATGGTTCAGAACATTGACCGTAAAAAGAGTCGGTCTTCTTGTACTTAAGTCGGCCATGTGCCTTTTCTATTTATATTCCGATGAATTTCTGTGTTTCATCGTCAATAAGAAGGTCCCAGGGATACAGTAAACCTGGAGTGTAGCATCGGAATCTATAACTAGTGTCACAGGAATGGTTCAAAACATAGACAGTAAGAAGAGTCAGTCTTCGTGTACTTAAGTCGGCATTTTGCCTTTTGTATTTAATTCCAATGCAATTTCTGTGTTTCATCGTCAATAGGAAGGTCCAAGGTATACAGTAAACCTGAGGTGAAGCATCAGAATCTATAACTAGTGTCACAGAAATGGTTCAAAACATAGTCAGTAAGAAGAGTCAGTCTTCTTGTACTTAAGTTGGCATTGTACCTTTTCACTTTAATTCCGATGCAATTTCTGTGTTTCATTGTCAATAACAAGGTCCAAGGGATACAGTAAACCTGGAGTGAAGCATCGGAATCTATATCTAGTGTCAATGGAATGGTTCAAAGCATAGACAGTAAGAAGAGTCAGTGTTCTTGTACTTAAGTCGGCATTGTGCCTTTTGTATTTAATTCCGATGCTATTTCTGTGTTTCTTAGTCAATAAGAAGGTCAGAGGGGTTCAGTAAACCTGAAGTGAATCATCGGAATCTATAGCAAGTGTCACTGGAATGGTTCAAAACATAGTCAGTATGAAGAGTCAGTCTTCTTGTCCTTAAGTCGGCATTGTGCCTTTTGTATTTAATTCCGATGCAATTTCTGTGTTTCGTCGTCAATAAGAAGGTCCAAGGGATACAGTAAACCTGGAGTGAAGCATCAGAATCTATAACTAGTGTCACAGCAATGGTTCAAACATAGTCAGTAAGAAGAGTCAGTCTTCTTGTACTTAGGTCGGCATTGTGCCATTTGTATTTAATTCCGATGCAATTTCTGTTTCATCGTCAATAAGAAGGACCAAGGGATACAGTAAACCTAGAGTGAAGCATCGGAATCTATAACTAGTGACACAGGGATGGTTCAAAGCATAGACAGTAAGAAGAGTCAGTCTTCTTGTACTTAAGTCGGCATTGTGCCTTTTGTATTAAACTCCGATGCAATTTCTGTGTTTCATCGTCAATAAGAAGGTTCAAGCGATACAGTAAACCTGAAGTGAAGCATCGGAATTTATAACTAGTGTCACAGGAATGGTTCAAACATAGTCAGGAAGTTGTGTCAGTCTTCTTGTACTTAAATCGGCATTGTGCCTTTTGTATTTAATTCCGATGCAATTTCTGTGTTTCATCGTCAATAAGAAGGTCCAAGGGATACTGTAAACCCGGAGTGAAGCATCGGAATCTATAACTAGTGTCACAGGAATGGTTCAAAACATAGACAGTAAGAAGGGTCAGTCTTCTTGTACTTACGTCGACATTGTGCTTTTTCTATTTAATTCCGATGCAATTTCTGTGTTTCATCGTCAATAAGAAGGTCAGAGGTATACAATAAACCTGAAGTGAAGCATCGGAATCTATAACTAGTGTCACAGGAATGGTTCAAAGCAAAGTCAGTAAGAAGAGTCAGTCTTCTTGTACTTAAGTCGGCATTGTGCCTTTTGTATTTAATTCCGATGCAATTTCTATGTTTCATCGTCAATAAGAAGGTCGAAGTGATACACTAATCCTGGAGCGTAGCATCGGAATCTATAACTAGTGTCACAGGAATGGTTCAAAACATAGACAGTAAGTAGAGTCAGTCTTCGTGTACTTAAGTCGGCATTTTGCCTTTTGTATTTAATTCCGATGCAATTTCTGCGTTTCGTCGTCAATAAGAAGGTCCAAGGTATAGAGTAAACCTGAGGTGACGCATCGGAATCTATAGCTAGTGTCACAGGAATGGTTCAAAACATAGTCAGTAAGAAGAGTCAGTCTTCTTGTCCTTATGTCGGCATTGTACCGTTTGTATTTAATTCCGATGCAATTTCTGTGTTTCATCGTCAATAAGAAGTTCCAAGGGATACAGTAATCCTGGAGTGAAGCAACGGAATCTATAACTAGTGTCATAGGAATGGTTCAAATCATAGACAGTAAGAACAGTCAGTCTTCTTGTACTTAATTCTGCATTGTGCCTTTTGTATTTAATTCCGATGCAATTTCTGTGTTTCATCGTCAATAAGAAGGTCCAAGGGATACAGTAAACCTGAAGTGAAGCATCGGAATTTATAACTAGTCTCACAGGAATGGTTCAAAACGTAGTCAGTAAGGAGAGTCAGTCTTTTTGTACTTAAGTCGGCATTGTGCCTTTTCTATTAAATTCCGATGCAATTTCTGTGTTTCATCGTCAATAAGAAGGACCAAGGGATACAGTAAACCTGGAGTGAAGCATCGGAATCTATAACTGGTGCCACAGGGATGGTTCAGAACATAGACCGTAAGAAGAGTCAGTCTTCTTGTACTTAAGTTGGCATTGTGCCTTTTCTATTTATATTCCGATGCAATTTCTGTGTTTATTCGTCAATAAGAAGATCAGAGGGATACAGTAATCCTGAAGTGAAGCATCGGAATCTATAACTAGTGTCACAGGAATGGTTCAAAACATAGGCAGTAAGAAGAGTCAGTCTTGTTGTACTTAAGTCGGCATTGTGCCTTTTCTGTTTAATTCCGATGCAATTTCTGTGTTTCATCGTCAATAAGAATGTCAGAGGGATACAATTAACCTGAAGCGAAGCATCGGAATCTATAACTAGACTCACAGAAATGGTTCAAAACAAAGTCAGTAACAAGAGTCAGTCTTCTTGTCTTTAAGTCGGCATTGTGCATTTTGTATTTAATTCCGATGCAATTTCTGTGTTTCATCGTCAATAAGAAGTTCCAAGGGATACAGTAAACCTGGAGTGAAGCAACGGAATCTGTAACTAGTGTCATAGGAATGGTTCAAATCATAGACAGTAAGAAGAGTCAGTCCTCTTGTACTTAATTCTGCATTCTGCCTTTTGTATTTAATTCCGATGCATTTTCTGTGTTTCATCGTCAATAAGAAGGTCCAAGGGATACAGTAAACCTGAAGTGAAGCATCGGAATATATAAGTAGTGTCACAGGAATGGTTCAAACATAGTCAGTAAGCAGAGTCAGACTTCTTGTACTTAAGTCGGCATTGTGCCTTTTCTATTTAATTCCGATGCAATTTCTGTGTTTCATCGTCAATAAGAAGGACCAAGGGATACAGTAAACCTGGAGTGAAGCATGGGAATCTATAACTAGTGTCGCAGGGATGGTTCAGAACATTGACCGTAAAAAGAGTCGGTCTTCTTGTACTTAAGTCGGCATTGTGCCTTTTCTATTTATATTCCGATGCAATTTCTGTGTTTCATCGTCAATATGAAGGTCCCAGGGATACAGTAAACCTGGAGTGTAGCATCGGAATCTATAACTAGTGTCACAGGAATGGTTCAAAACATAGACAGTAAGAAGAGTCAGTCTTCGTGTACTTAAGTCGGCATTTTGCCTTTTGTATTTAATTCCAATGCAATTTCTGTGTTTCATCGTCAATAGGAAGGTCCAAGGTATACAGTAAACCTGAGGTGAAGCATCAGAATCTATAACTAGTGTCACAGACATGGTTCAAAACATAGTCAGTAAGAAGAGTCAGTCTTCTTGTACTTAAGTCGGCATTGTACCTTTTCACTTTAATTCCGATGCAATTTCTGTGTTTCATTGTCAATAACAAGGTCCAAGGGATACAGTAAACCTGGAGTGAAGCATCGGAATCTATATGTAGTGTCAATGGAATGGTTCAAAGCATAGACAGTAAGAAGAGTCAGTGTTCTTGTACTTAAGTCGGCATTGTGCCTTTTGTATTTAATTCCGATGCTATTTCTGTGTTTCTTAGTCAATAAGAAGGTCAGAGGGGTTCAGTAAACCTGAAGTGAATCATCGGAATCTATAGCAAGTGTCACAGGAATGGTTCAAAACATAGTCAGTATGAAGAGTCAGTCTTCTTGTCCTTAAGTCGGCATTGTGCCTTTTGTATTTAATTCCGATGCAATTTCTGTGTTTCATCGTCAATAAGAAGGTCCAAGGGATACAGTAAACCTGGAGTGAAGCATCAGAATCTATAACTAGTGTCACAGCAATGGTTCAAACATAGTCAGTAAGAAGAGTCAGTCTTCTTGTACTTAGGTCGGCATTGTGCCATTTGTATTTAATTCCGATGCAATTTCTGTTTCATCGTCAATAAGAAGGACCAAGGGATACAGTAAACCTAGAGTGAAGCATCGGAATCTATAACTAGTGACACAGGGATGGTTCAAAGCATAGACAGTAAGAAGAGTCAGTCTTCTTTTACTTAAGTCGGCATTGTGCCTTTTGTATTAAACTCCGATGCAATTTCTGTGTTTCATCGTCAATAAGAAGGTTCAAGCGATACAGTAAACCTGAAGTGAAGCATCGGAATTTATAACTAGTGTCACAGGAATGGTTCAAACATAGTCAGCAAGTTGTGTCAGTCTTCTTGTACTTAAATCGGCATTGTGCCTTTTGTATTTAATTCCGATGCAATTTCTGTGTTTCCATCGTCAATAAGAAGGTCCAAGGGATACTGTAAACCCAGAGTGAAGCATCGGAATCTATAACTAGTGTCACAGGAATGGTTCAAAACATAGACAGTAAGAAGGGTCAGTCTTCTTGTAGTTACGTCGACATTGTGCTTTTCCTATTAATTCCGATGCAATTTCTGTATTTCATCGTCAATAAGAAGGTCAGAGGTATACAATAAACCTGAAGTGAAGCATCGGAATCTATAACTAGTGTCACAGGAATGGTTCAAAGCAAAGTCAGTAAGAAGAGTCAGTCTTCTTGTACTTAAGTCGGCATTGTGCCTTTTGTAATTAATTCCGATGCAATTTCTATGTTTCATCGTCAATAAGAAGGTCGAAGTGATACACTAATCCTGGAGCGTAGCATCGGAATCTATAACTAGTGTCACAGGAATGGTTCAAACATAGACAGTGAGTAGAGTCAGTCTTCGTGTACTTAAGTCGGCATTTTGCCTTTTGTATTTAATTCCGATGCAATTTCTGTGTTTTCGTCGTCAATAAGAAGGTCCAAGGTATAGAGTAAACCTGAGGTGAAGCATCGGAATCTATAGCTAGTGTCACAGGAATGGTTCAAAACATAGTCAGTAAGAAGAGTCAGTCTTCTTGTCCTTATGTCGGCATTGTACCGTTTGTATTTAATTCCGATGCAATTTCTGTGTTTCCTCGTCAATAAGAAGTTCCAAGGATACAGTAATCCTGGAGTGAAGCAACGGAATCTATAACTAGTGTCATAGGAATGGTTCAAATCATAGACAGTAAGAACAGTCAGTCTTCTTGTACTTAATTCTGCATTGTGCCTTTTGTATTTAATTCCGATGCAATTTCTGTGTTTCATCGTCAATAAGAAGGTCCAAGGGATACAGTAAACCTGAAGTGAAGCATCGGAATTATAACTAGTCTCACAGGAATGGTTCAAAACATAGTCAGTAAGGTGGGTCAGTCTTTTGTACTTAAGTCGGCATTGTGCCCTTTTCTATTAAATTCCGATGCAATTTCTGTGTTTCATCGTCAATAGAAGGACCAAGGGATACAGTAAACCTGGAGTGAAGCATCGGAATCTATAACTAGTGCCACAGGGATGGTTCAGAAGATAGACCGTAAGAAGAGTCAGTCTTCTTGTACTTAAGTCGGCATTGTGCCTTTTCTATTTATATTCCGATGCAATTTCTGTGTTTCATCGTCCAATAAGAAGATCAGAGGGATACAGTAATCCTGAAGTGAAGCATCGGAATCTGTAACTAGTGTCACAGGAATGGTTCAAAACATAGGCAGTAAGGAAGAGTCAGTCTTGTTGTACTTAAGTCGGCATTGTGCCTTTTCTATTTAATTCCGATGCTATTTCTGTGTTTCATCGTCAATAAGAATGTCAGAGGGATACAATAAACCTGAAGCGAACATCGGAATCTATAACTAGAGTCACAGAAATGGTTCAAAGCAAAGTCAGTAACAAGAGTCAGTCTTCTTGTCCTTAAGTCGGCATTGTGCCTTTTGTATTTAATTCCGATGCAATTTCTGTGTTTCATCGTCAATAAGAAGGTCCAAGGGATACAGTAAACCTGGAGTGAAGCATCGGAATCTATAACTAGTGTCACAGGAATGTTTCAAATCATAGACAGTAAGAAGAGTCAGTCTTCTTGTACTTAATTCTGCTTTGTGCATTTTGTATTTAATTCCGATGCAATTTCTGTGTTTCAACGTCAATAAGAAGGTCCAAGCGATACAGTAAACCTGAAGTAAAGCATCGGAGTAAATAACTAGTGTCACAGGAATGGTTCAAAGCATAGTCAGTAAGGAGTGTCAGTCTTCTTGTACTTCAGTCGGCATTGTGCCTTTTGTATTTAATTCCGATGCAATTTCTGTGTTTCATCGTCAATAAGAAGGACCAAGGATACAGTAAACCTATAGTGAAGCATCGGAATCTATAACTAGTGTCACAGGGATGGTTCAAAACATAGTCAAGTAAGAAGAGTCAGTCTTCTTGTACTTAAGTCGGCATTGTGCATTTTCTATTTAATTCCGATGCAATTTCTGTGTTTCATCGTCAATAAGAAGGTCCAAGGGATACAGTAAACCTGGAGTGAAGCATCGGAATCTATAACTAGAGTCAATGGAATGGTTCAAAACATAGTCAGTAAGAAGAGTCAGTTTCTTGTACTTAAGTCGGCATTGTGCCTTTTCTATTTAATTCCGACGCAATTTCTGTGTTTCATCGTCAATAAGAAGGTCCAAGGGATATAGTAAACCTGGAGTGAAGCATCGGAATCTATAACTAGTGTCACACGAATGGTTCAAAACAAAGTCAGTAAGAAGAGTCAGTCTTCTTGTCCTTAAGTCGGCATTGTGCCTTTGGTATTTACTTCCGATGCAATTTCTGTGTTTCATCGTCAATAAGAAGGTCCAAGGGATACAGTAAACCTGAAGTGAAGCTTCGAAATCTATAGCTAGTGTCACAGGAATGTTTCAAACATAGTAAGTTAGAAGAGTCAGTCTTCTTGTACTTAAGTCGGCATTGTGCATTTTTGTAATTAATTCCGATGCAATTTCTGTGTTTCATCGTTTAATAAGAAGGTCCAAGGGATACAGTAAACCTGGAGTGACGCATCGGAATCTATAACTAGTGTCACAGGAATGGTTCAAAACTAAGTCAGTAAGAAGAGTCAGTCCTCTTGTCCTTAAGACGGCATTGTGCCCTTTGTATTTAATTCCGATGCTATTTCTGTGTTTCGTCGTCAATAAGAATGTCCAAGGGATATAGTAAACCTGGAGTGAAGCATCGGAATCTATAACTAGTGTCACAGGAATGGTTCAAATCATAGACAGTAAGGAGAGTCAGTCTTCTTGTACTTACGTCGACATTGTGCCTTTTCTATTTAATTCGATGCAATTTCTGTGTTTCATCGTCAATAAGAAAGTCAGAGGGATACAGTAAACCAGGATGTGAAGCATCGGAATTTATAAGTAGTGTCACAGGGACGGTACAAATCATAGACAGTAAGATGAGTCAGTATTCTTGTACTTAAGTCGACATTGTGCTTTTTGTATTTATTTCCGATGCAATTTCTGCGTTTCATCGTCAATAAGAAGGTCCAAGGGATACAATAAACCTCAAGTGAAGCATCGGAATCTATAACTAGTGTCACGGGAATGGTTCAAATCATAGTCAGTAGTAAGAGTCGGTCTTCAAGTACTTAAGTCGGCATTGTGCCTTTTAATATGTAATTACGATGCAATTTCAGTGTTTCATCGTCAATAAGAAGGTAGAAGGGATACAGTAGACCTGATGTGAAGCATCGGAATCTATAACTAGTGTCACAGGAATGGTTCAAAACATAGGCAGTAAGAAGAGTCAGGTCTTCTTGTACTTAAGTCGGCATTGTGCCTTTTGTATTTAATTCCGATCGCAATTTCTGTGTTCATCGTCAATAAGAAGGTGAGAGGGATACAGAAACCTGAAGTGTAGCATCGGAATCTATAGCTAGTGTCACAGGAATGGTTCAAAACATAGGCAGTAATAAGAGTCAGTCTTCTTGTCCTTAAGTCGGCATAGTGCCTTTTGTATTTAATTCCGATGCAATTTCTGTGTTTCATCGTCAATAAGAAGGTCCAAGGGATACAGTAAACCTGGAGTGAAGCATCGGAATCTATCCACTAGTGTCACAGGAATGGTTCAAAACATAGACAGTAAGAAGAGTCAGTCTTCTTGTACTTAATTCTGCTTTGTGCATTTTGTATTTAATTCCAATGCAATTCTGTGTTTCATCGTCAATAAGAAGTTCCAAGGGATACAGTAAAACTGAAGTGAATCATCGGATTTTATAACTAGTGTCACAGGAATGGTTCAAAACAAAGTCAGTAAGGAGAGTCAGTCTTCCTGTACTTAATTCTGCATTGTTGCCTTTGTATTTAATTCCGATGCAATATCTGTGTTTCATCGTCAATAAGAAGGTCCAAGGGATACAGTAAACCTGAAGTGAAGCATCGGAATTTATAACTAGTGTCCACAGGGATGGTTCAAAACATAGACAGTAAGAAGAGTCAGTCTTCTTGTACTTAAGTCGGCATTATTCCTTTTCTATTTAATTCCGATGCAATTTTCAGTGTTTCATCGTCAATAGAAGGTCGGAGGGATACAGTAATCCTGAAGTGAAGCATCGGAATCTATAAGTAGTGTCACAGGAATGGTTCAAAACATAGTCAGTAAGAAGAGTCAGTCTACTTGTACTTAAGTCGGCATTGTGCCTTTTCTATTTATTTCTGATGCAATTTCTGTGTTTCATCGTTCAATATGAAGGTCCAAGGGATATAGTAAACCTGGAGTGAAGCATCGGAATCTATAACTAGTGTCACAGGAATGGTTCAAAAACATAGACAGTAAGAAGAGTCAGTCTTCTAGTACTTACGTCGACATTGTGCCTTTCTATTTTATTCCGATGCTATTTCTGTGTTTCTTCGTCAATAAGGTCAGAGGGATACAATAAACCTGAAGTGAAGCATCGGAATCTATAACTAGTGTCACAGGAATGGTTCAAAACAAACTCAGTAAAAAGAGTCAGTCTTCTTGTCCTTAAGTCGGCATTGTGCCATTGTATTTAATTCCGATGCAATTTCTGTGTTTCGTCGTCAATAGAAGGTCAAGGGATACAGTAAACCTGGAGTGAAGCATCGGAATCTATAACTAGTGTCAGGGGAATGGTTCAAAACATAGACAGTAAGAAGAGTCAGTCTTCTTGTACTTAAGTCGACATTGTGCCTTTTCTATTGAATTCCGATGCAATCTCTATGTTTCATTGTCAATAAGAAGGTCAGAGGGATACAGTAAACCTTGAAGTGTAGCATCGGAATCTATACTAGTGTCACAGGAATGGTTCAAAGCAAAGTCAGTAGGAATAGTCAGTCTTCTTGTCCATAAGTCGGCATTGTGCCTTTTGTATTTAATTCCAATGCAATTTCTGTGTTTCTTCGTCAATAAGAAGGTCAGAGGGGTACAGTAAACCTGAAGTGGAAGCCATCGAAATCTATAGCTAGTGACACAGGAATGGTTCAAAACATAGTCAGTAAGAAGAGTCAGTCTTCTTGTCCTTAAGTCGACATTGTGCTTTTTGTATTTATTTCCGATGCAATTTCTGTGTTTCATCGTCAATAAGAAGGTCCAAGGGATACAGTAAACCTGGAGTGAAGAATCGGAATCTATAACTAGTGTCACAGGAATGGTTCAAAACATAGTCAGTAAGAAGATTTAAGTCTTCTTGTACTTAAGTCGGCATTGTACCTTTTCTATTTAATTCCGATGCAATTTCTGTGTTTCATCGTCAATAACAAGTTCCAAGGGATACAGTAAACCTGGAGTGAAGCATCGGAATCTATAACTAGTGTCAATGGAATATTTCAAAACATAGACTGTTAGATGAGTCAGTCTTCTTGTACTTAAGTCGGCATTGTGCCTTTTGTTTTAATTCCGATGCAGTTTCTGTGTTTCATCGTCAATAAGAAGGTCAGATGGGTACAGTAAACCTGAAGTGAAGCATAGAATCTATAGCTAGTGTCACAGGATTGGTTCAAAACATAGTCAGTAAGAAGAGTTAGTCTTCTTGTACCTAAGTCGGCATTGTGCCTTTTGTATTTAATTCCGATGCAATTTCTGTGTGTCATCGTCAATAAGAAGGTCCAAGGGATACAGTGAACCTGGAGTGAGCATCGGAATCTATAACTAGTGTCACAGGAATGGTTCAAATCATAGACTGTAAGAAGAGTCAGTCTTCGTGCACTTCAGTCGGCATTTTCCATTTGTATTTAATTCCGATGCAATTTTTGTGTTTCATAGTCAATAAGAAGGTCCAAGGGAATACAGTAAACCTGAAGTGATGCATCGGAATCTATAGCTACTGTCACAGGAATGGTTCA